>NC_092725.1:16151058-16412787 GCF_047496885.1 Scyliorhinus torazame | reverse complement strand
AAGGGCGAGCGAGGGGAAGGGGGAGAGAGGAGAAGGGGGAGCGAGGGAGGGGTGAGCGAGGGGAAGGGGGAGCGAGGGGAAGGGGTGAGCGAGGGAGGGGTGAGCGAGGGAGTGGTGAGCGAGGGGAAGGGGGAGCGAGGGGAAGGGGGAGCGAGGGGAAGGGGGAGCGAGGGGAAGGGGGAGCGAGAGGAAGGGGGAGCGAGGGGAAGGGGGAGCGAGGGGAAGGGGGAGCGAGGGGAAGGGGGGAGCGAGGGGAAGGGGAGCGAGGGGAAGGGGGTGAGGAGTAGGGGAGAGCGAGGGAGGGGGAGCGAGGGGAAGGGGGAGCGAGGGGAAGGGGGAGCGAGAGGAAGGGGGTGAGGAGTAGGGGAGAGCGAGGGAGGGGGAGCGAGGGAGGGGGGAGCGAGTGGGAATGAGGGGCATTGAAGGGAAGTGGGGGGAGAGTGGCAATGAGGCGGGGGGAGAGCGAGGGAGGGGGGGAGCGAGGGAGGGGGGAGTGAGGGGAAGGGGGTGAGGAGTAGTGGAGAGCGAGGGAGGGGGAGAGGGGGGAGTGAGGGGGAGTGAGAGTGAAATGAGGGAGGGGGGAGTTAGGGGGAGGGGGGAGTGAGGGGGGAGAGTGAGGGGGAGGGGGGAGTGAGGGGGAGGGGGAGAGGGGGGAGTGAGGGGGAAAGGCGGGAGTGAGGGGGAGGGGCGAGTGAGGGGGAGGGGGAGAGGCGGGGAGTGAGGGGGAGAGGGGGAGTGAGGGGGAGTGAGAGGGAAATGACGGAGGGGGGATTTAGGGGGGAGTGAGGGGGAGAGTGAGGGGGAGAGTGAGGGGGAGGGGGGAGTGAGGGGGAGAGAGGGGGAGAGAGGGGGAGAGAGGGGGAGAGGGGGGAGTGAGGGGGAGGGGGGAGTGATGGGGAGAAGGGAGTGAGGGGGAGAGGGGAGTGAGGGGGAGAGGTGGAGTGAGGGTGAGGGGGTGTGAGGGTGAGGGGGGTGTGAGGGTGAGGGGGGGAGTGAGGGTGAGGGGGAGTGAGGGGGAGACAGGGGAGTGAGGGGGGAGACAAGGGAGTGAGGGGGAGACAGGGGAGTGAGGGGGAGACAGGGGAGTGAGGGGGAAATGAGGGAGGGGGAGTGAGGGGAGGGGGGAGTGAGGGGGAGAGAGGGGAGTGAGAGGGAAATGAGGGAGGGGAGTGGGAGGGGGGGAGTGAGGGGGAGAGGGGCGAGTGAAGGGGAAATGGGGAGGGGGAGTGAGGGGGAGAGGGGGGAGTGAGGGGCAGGAGGGGAGTGGGAGAGGTGGCGGGGTGGGGGGAGAGGGGGCAAGGGGGAGTAGGGGAGGGGGAAGGAGAGGGGCAAGTGGGGCGAGGGAAGGAGGATCGAATGGGGAGCAAGGGGAAGGGGGAGCGAGGGAGGGGGGAGCGAGGGGAAGGGGGAGCGAGGGGAAGGGGGAGCGAGGGGAAGGGGGAGCGAGGGGAAGGGGGAGCGAGGGGGGAGCGAGGGGGGGAGCGAGGGAGGGGGAAGCGAGGGAGGTGGGAACGATGGAGGGGGGGAGCGAGGGAGGGGGGAGCGAGGGTGGGGGGAGCGAGGGGAAGGGGGGAGCGAGGGGGGGGAGCGAGGGGGGGAGCGAGGGAGGGGGGAGTGAGGGAGGGGGAGCGAGGGGAAGGGGAGCAAGGGGAAGGGGGAGCGAGGGGAAGGGGGAGCGAGGGAGGGAGGAGCGAGGATGGCGGGAGCGAGGGGAAGGCGGAGCGAGGGAGGGGGGAGCGAGGGAGGGGGGAACGAGGGGAAGGGCGAGCGAGGGGAAGGGGGAGAGAGGAGAAGGGGGAGCGAGCGGAAGGGGGCAGCGAGTGGAAGGGGGGGAGCGAGGGGGGGAGCGAGGGGGGGAGCGAGGGAGGGGGGAGTGAGGGAGGGGGAGCGAGGGGAAGGGGAGCAAGGGGAAGGGGGAGCGAGGGGAAGGGGGAGCGAGGGACGGAGGAGCGAGGATGGCGGGAGCGAGGGGAAGGCGGAGCGAGGGAGGGGTGAGCGAGCGGAAGGCGGAGCGAGGGGAAGGGGGAGCGAGGGAGGGGGAACGAGGGGAAGGGCGAGCGAGGGGAAGGGGGAGAGAGGAGAAGGGGGGAGCGAGGGAGGGGTGAGCGAGGGGAAGGGGGAGCGAGGGGAAGGGGTGAGCGAGGGAGGGGTGAGCGAGGGAGTGGTGAGTGAGGGGAAGGGGGAGCGAGGGGAAGGGGGAGCGAGGGGAAGGGGGAGCGAGGGGAAGGGGGAGCGAGAGGAAGGGGGCGCGAGAGGAAGGGGGAGCGAGGGGAAGGGGGAGCGAGGGGAAGGGGGAGCGAGGGGAAGGGGGGAGCGAGGGGAAGGGGGAGCGAGGGGAAGGGGGTGAGGAGTAGGGGAGAGCGAGGGAGGGGGAGCGAGGGGAAGGGGGAGCGAGGGGAAGGGGGAGCGAGAGGAAGGGGGTGAGGAGTAGGGGAGAGCGAGGGAGGGGGAGCGAGGGGAAGGGGGAGCGAGGGGAAGGGGGAGCGAGGGGAAGGGGGAGCAAGGGGAAGGGGGAGCGAGGGGAAGGGGGAGCGAGGGGAAGGGGGAGCGAGGGGAAGGGGGGAGCGAGAGGAAGGGGGAGCGAGAGGAAGGGGGTGAGTAGGGGAGAGCGAGGGAGGGGGAGCGAGGGAGGGGGGAGCGAGTGGGAATGAGGGGCATTGAAGGGAAGTGGGGGGAGAGTGGCAATGAGGCGGGGGGAGAGCGAGGGAGGGGGGAGCGAGGGAGGGGGGGAGTGAGGGGAAGGGGGTGAGGAGTAGTGGAGAGCGAGGGAGGGGGAGAGGGGGGAGTGAGGGGGAGTGAGAGTGAAATGAGGGAGGGGGGAGTTAGGGGGAGGGGGAGTGAGGGGGGAGAGTGAGGGGGAGGGGGGGAGTGAGGGGGAGGGGGAGAGGGGGGAGTGAGGGGGAAAGGGGGGAGTGAGGGGGAGGGGCGAGTGAGGGGGAGGGGGAGAGGCGGGAGTGAGGGGGAGAGGGGGAGTGAGGGGGAGTGAGAGGGAAATGACGGAGGGGGGATTTAGGGGGGAGTGAGGGGGAGAGTGAGGGGGAGGGGGGAGTGAGGGGGAGGGGGAGAGAGGGGGAGAGGGGGGAGTGAGGGGGAGGGGGGAGTGATGGGGAGAAGGGAGTGAGGGGGAGAGGGGAGTGAGGGGGAGAGGTGGAGTGAGGGTGAGGGGGTGTGAGGGTGAGGGGGGTGTGAGGGTGAGGGGGGAGTGAGGGTGAGGGGGGAGTGAGGGGGAGACAGGGGAGTGAGGGGGAGACAAGGGAGTGAGGGGGAGACAGGGGAGTGAGGGGGAGACAGGGGAGTGAGGGGGAAATGAGGGAAGGGGAGTGAGGGGAGGGGGGGAGTGAGGGGGAGAGAGGGGAGTGAGAGGGAAATGAGGGAGGGGAGTGGGAGGGGGGAGTGAGGGGGAGAGGGGCGAGTGAAGGGGAAATGGGGAGGGGGAGTGAGGGGGAGAGAGGGAGTGAGGGGCAGGAGGGGAGTGGGAGAGGTGGCGGGGTGGGGGGAGAGGGGGCAAGGGGGAGTAGGGGAGGGGGAAGGAGAGGGGCAAGTGGGGCGAGGGAAGGAGGATCGAATGGGAGGGGGTAGCGTGGGGGAGTGAAGGGTAGAGGGGAGAGAACGGTAGAGAGAGAGTGAGGGGGAGCGAGGGAGAGAGGACACTGAGATGGGGAGGGGGAAACAGAAATTGAGAGAGGGAGTACGTGAGGGAAAGTGAGGGGGGAGAGTGCAGAGATGGAGGGTGGGGAGAGAGGGAGAGTAAAAGCGCGGAGAGATAGAGGGAGAGTGGAGAGATAGAGGGAGAGTGGAGAGATAAAGGGTGGGGAGAGAGGGAGAGTGAAAGCGCAGAGAGATAGAGAGAGGGTGGGGGAGAGGGAGGGTGAGAGAGAAGGAGAGTGGGATAGTGGAGAGATAAAGAGAGGGAGAGTGGGGAGAGATAGAGGGTGGGGAGAGAGGAAGAGTGAGAGCGTGGAGAGATAGAGAGAGGTAGAGTGAGATAGTGGTGAGATAGTTAGAGAGAGAGGGAGAGTGGGAGAGATAAAGGGTGGGGAGAGAGGGAGCGTGCAGAGAGAGAGGTAGAGTGAGATCATGGTGAGATTGAGAGAGACAGAGAGGGAGAGTGGGAGAGATAGAGAAAGGTTGGGGATAGAGAGAGAGTGAGAAGGGAGGGGAATGACTACTCCCTCCGTCTCTCGGAGAGAGAGAGAAAGAGAGGGACAAGGAGAGGGGGAGTGAGGGTCAGAGTGAGAAAGAGTGAAGGAGTGGGGGAGATTGAAGGAGTGAGATAGAATGAGGGGGAGAATAAGGGGGAGGATGGGGAGAAAAGGGAGAGTGGAGAGATAGAGGGTGGGGAGAGAGGGAGAGTGAGAGAGCGGAGAGATAGAAAGATAGAGGGTGGGGAGAAAGGGAGAGTGGGAGAGATAGAGGGAGAGTGGAGAGATAGAGGATGGGGAGAGGGAGAGTGAGAGAGTGGAGAGATAGAGAGGAGAGTGGCATAGTGGAGAGATAGAGAGAAGATGGGGCTAGAGGGACAGAGAGTGTGGAGAGAGAGGGAGATAGTGGAGTGATAGAGTGAGGGTGGGAAAAGAGAGAGTGAGAGAGTGGGGAGATAGAGAGAGGGTGGGGGAGAGGTAGAATGAGAGAGTGGAGAGATAGAGTGAGGGTGGGGAGAGAGGGAGAGTGAGAGCGCGGAGAGATAGAGAGAGGTAGAGTGAGATAGTGGTGAGATAGTTAGAGAGAGAGCGAGAGAGAGGGAGAGTGGGAGAGATAGAGAGAGGTTGGGGATAGAGAGAGAGAGTGAGAAGGGAGGGGAATGACTACTCCCTCCGTCTCTCGGAGAGAGAGAGAAAGAGAGGGACAAGGAGAGGGGGAGTGAGGGTCAGAGTGAGGAAGAGTGAAGGAGTGGGGGAGATTGAAGGAGTGAGATAGAATGAGGGGGGAGGGTGGGGAGAAAAGGGAGGCAGTGAGGGTGAGATTGCGAGAGAGTGTGAGGGAAAGAGAGAGAGAGGGAGAGAGAGAGAGAGGGAATGTGTGAAGGGCTGGGAGAAAGGAGACGAGAGGAATGAGAGAAGGCAAGGAGGTGGGGAGAGTGAGAGAGCGGGGCGGAGGAGAGCGTATGAGGAGAGAGGGAGAGTGGGAGAGGAAAAAAGAGGGGGAGAGAGGGAGTGTGAGTGCGCTTGGGGAGAAGAATGGAGGGGGAGAATGAGCGAGGGGGAGATGTGGGGTGAGAGGGAGAGAGGATGAGCGAGGTGAAGAGAAGGAGAGTGAGAGGGGAGGAGAGGAGATGCGGGAGAGGGAGAGAGCGGAGTGATGAAGGGAAGGTGGGGTGAGAGGGAGAGTGAGAGTGGAGTGATGGAGGGAGGATGGGGAGAGTGAGAGAGCAGAGAGATAGTGAGGGTGGGAAGAGAGGGAGAGTGAGAGAGTGGAGAGATAGAGAGAGGATGGGGTGAGACTGAGAGCAGAGAGATAGAGAGAGGGTGGCGAGAGTGGGAGAGATAGAGAGAGGGATAGTGAGAGAGAGTGGAGAGATATAGAGAGGGAGAGTGAGAGAGAGTGGAGAAATAGAGGAAGGGTGGGGAGAGAGGGAGAGTGAGAGAGCGGAGAGATAGAGAGAGGATGGGGTGAGAGTGAGAGCAGAGAGATAGAGAGAGGGTGGGGAGAGTGGGAGATAGAGAGTGAGAGAGTGGACAGATAGAGGGAGGGTGGGGGGGAGGGGGAGAGTGAGAGAGCGGAGAGATAGAGAGAGGATGGGGTGAGAGGGAGAGCGGAGAGATAGAGGGCAGGGAGAGATAGAGAGTGTGGGAGAGATAAGAGTGTGGGAGAGTGGAGAGATAGAGAGAAGAGATAGAGAGAGGGAGTGTGGGAGAGATAAAGAGAGGGAGTGTGGGAGAGTGGAGAGATAGAGAGAGGGAGTGTGAGAGAGCAGAGAGATAGTGAGAGGGACAGAGAGAGGTTGGGGAGGGAGTGAGAGTGAGAAGGGAGGGGAATGACTTCTCCCTCCCTCTCTGGCCTGTGCACACTCAGCCTGACCTTATCACACTCAACATTGCTGACTTCCTGCATTCCAACCCCATGAGCTGTTTCAGACAGAGAGAATCAACTCTCAGAGGGAGAGAGAGAGGAACGCCAAGCACACTTAATATAATCCTGCTGTGTGTGTGAGAGAGGGAGGGAGAGAGACAGAGAGAGAGATAGAGGGAGAGACAGAGACAGAGAGAGACACCAACCACACTTAATATTATCCTGCTGTGTGTGAGAGAGGGAGGGGGAGAGAGAGGGAGAGGGAGAGAGACAGACAGACAGAGAGAGAGAGACAGAGAGAGAAAGACAGAGAGGGGGAGAGACAGACAGAGACTGGGAGAGAGAGAGAGACAGAGACAGAGAGAGTGAGAGAGAGAGAAACACAAAGTGAGAGAGACAGGAAGAGAGACTGAGAGAGAGGGGGAGAGAAAGACAGAGAGTGACAGACAGGGAGAGGGGGAGAGAGACACAGAGTGAGAGGGAGAGAGAGAAAGTCAAAGAAAGAGAGACAGGGAGCGCGAGGGGGAGAGAGACAGAGCGAGGGAGAGAGGGACACAGAGAGAGAGAGACAGACAGAGAGAGGCAGACAGAGAGCGAGAGAAAGAGACAGTGTGTGTGAGTGAGAGAGGGGCAGAGAGAGAGAGACAGAGAAAGTGAGTGAGAGAGAGGATGTGGTGGGCTCACATGGACTGACCGCAGAAAGAGAGAGCGAGAGAGGGAGGGAGGAGAGGGGGAGGGAGAGAGGGAGGGGGAAGGCGAGAGTGAGTGAGAGAAGCGAGTGCGGGTCAGAGGTATCCTCTCGCTGTCAAAGAGCCGCTCCCGGAACCCAGTGTTGGGACATTCCCGGAATTCCAAGTACCTTGGTAAAATCGGAGAGAGTGTTGACGGGCGGTGGAATGCGGCGAGGAAGGTGGTGAGGGATGGGGAACCGACTGCTCAGGGAGCTTGAAGGTGCGGTTAAAATGATGCTCTTTCATTCGAATGTCAGCATTTCAAAGGGAGCGATTGATGCTCGCGCTGTGGTACAGAGAGCAGGCGGTGGGGTTACCCTGCCCTCCGGAGACACAAACCTCTCTCCGTCAGTCTGGAATAATACCAGTTTCAAAGTCCGTGCTCCTGGGAATTGGCTGGGGAGGAATTAACGAGCTGGCACCTGTTCCGAGGAGGAGGCAGCGAAGAGAGTGTCAGAGGGGACGATCACGGGTCAAAGAGGGGCGAGGCTGCATTCACCTCCGACCCTCTGTGCCCGACACCTACCAAAATCACCTGCACACAAATATCCAGGAGGGTACCCGCACTGAGTACAGAGGGAGCGCCGCACTGTCGGAGGGTCAGTACTGAGGGAGCGCCGCACTGTCAGAGGGCAGTACTGAGGGAGATCCGCACTGTCAGAGGGTCAGTACTGAGGGAGCGCCACACTGTCAGAGGGTCAATATTGAGGGAGTGTCACACTGTCAGAGGGTCAGTACTGAGGGAGTGCCGCACTGTCAGAGGGTCAATATTGAGGGAGTGTCACACTGTCGGAGGGTCAGTACTGAGGGAGTGCCGCACTGTCAGAGGGTCAGTACTGAGGGAGTGCCGCACTGTCAGAGGGTCAGTACTGAGGGAGCGCCGCACTGTCAGAGGGTCAATATTGAGGGAGTGTCACACTGTCGGAGGGACAGTACTGAGGGAGTGCCGCACTGCCGGAGGGTAAATACTGCGGGAGCGCCGCACTGTCAGAGGGTCAGTATTGAGGGAGTGTCGCACTGTCGGAGGGACAGTATTGAGGGAGCGCCGCACTGTCGGAGGGTCAGTACTGAGGGAGTGCCACACTGTCAGAGGGTAAGTACTGCGGGAGCGCTGCACTGTCAGAGGGTCAGTATTGAGGGAGTGCCGCACTGTCAGAGGGTCAGTACTGAGGGAGCACTGCACTGTCAGAGGGTCAGTACTGAGGGAGCGCCACACTGTCGGAGGGTCAGTACTGAGGGAGCACCGCACTGTCGGAGGGTCAGTACTGAGGGAGCACTGCACTGTCAGAGGATCAGTACAGAGGGAGTGCCGCACTGTCAGAGGGTCAGTAGTGAGGGAGCGCCGCACTGTCAGAGGGTCAGTACTGAGGGAGGGCGGCACTGTCGGAGGGTCAGTACTGAGGGAGTGCCGCACTGTCGGAGGGTCAGTACTGAGGGAGTGCCGCACTGTAGAAGGGTCAGCACTGAGGGAGTGCCGCACTGTCAGAGGGTCAGGACTGAGGGAGGGCGGCACTGTCGGAGGGTCAGGTCTGAGGGAGCGCCGCACTGTCGGAGGGTCAGGACTGAGGGAGCGCCGCACTGTCAGAGGGTCAGTACTGAGGGAGTGCCGCACTGTCAGAGGGTTAGTACTGAGGGAATGCCGCAATGTCAGAGGGTCAGTACTGAGGGAGCACCGCACTGTCGGAGGGTCAGTACTGAGGGAGTGCCGCACTGTCGAAGTGTCAGTACTGAGGGAGTGCCGCACTGTCAGAGGGTCAGTACTGAGGGAGTGCTGCACAGTCAGAGGGTCAGTACTGAGGGAGCACCGCACGGTCGGAGGGTCAGAACTGAGGGAGTGCTGCACTGTCGGAGGTTCAGTGCTGAGGGAGTGCCGCACTGTCAGAGGGTCAGGACTGAGGGAGTGCTGCACTGTCAGAGGGTCAGTACTGAGGGTGTGTCGCACTGTGGGAGGGTCAGTACTGAGGGAGTGCCACACTGTCGGAGGGTCAGTACTGAGGGAGTGCCGCACTGACAGAGGGTCAGTACTGAGGGAGTGCCGCACTGTCTGAAGATCAGTACTGAGGGAGTGCCGCGCTGTAGGCGGGTCAGTACTGAGGGAGCGTCGCACTGTCTGAGGGTCAGTACTGAGGGAGTGCCGCACTGTCCGAAGGTCAGTACTAAGGGAGTGCTGCACTGTCAGAGGGTCAGTACTGAGGGAGTGCCGCACTGTCAGAGGGTCAGTAAAAAGGGAGCGCCGCACTGTCAGAGGGTCAGTACTAAGGGAGCGCCGCATTGTCAGAGAGTCAGTACTGAGGGAGCGCCGCACTGTCAGAGGGTCAGTACTGAGGGAGTACCACACTGTCAGGGGGTCAGTACTGAGGGAGTGCCACACTGTCAGGGGGTCAGTACTGAAGGAGTGCCGCACTGTCGAAATGTCAGTACTGAGGGATCGCCGCACTGTCGGAGGGTCAGTAGAGGGAGTGCTGCACTGTCAGAGGGTCAGTACTGAGGGAGCACCGCACTGTCGGAGTGTCTGAACTGAGGGAGTGCTGCACAGTCAGAGGGTCAGTACTGTGGGAGCGCCGCACTGTCATAGGGTCAGTACTGAGGGAGTGCCACACTGTCGGCGGGTCAGTACTTAGAGAGCGGCGCACTGTCAAACGGTCAGTACTGTGGGAGGGCCGCACTGTCAGAGGGTCAGTACTGAGGGAGTGTGCACTGTCGGAGGGTCAGGTCTGAGGGAGTGCCGCACTGTCAGAGGGTCAGTACTGAGGGACTGCCGCACAGTCAGAGGGTCAGTACTGAGGGAGCGCCGCACAGTCGGAGGGTCAGGACTGAGGGAGTGCCGTACTGTCAGAGGGTCAGTAAAGAGAGAGTGCCGCACTGTCAGGAGGTCAGTACTGTGGGAGTGCCACACTGTCGGAGGGTCAGTTCTGAGGGAGTGCCGCATTGTCGAGGGTCAGTACTGAGCAAGTGCCGCACTGTCAGAGAGTCAGTACTGAGGGAGTGCCGCACTGTCAGTGGGTCAGTACTGAGGGAGAGCTGCACTGTCAGGAGGTCAGTACTGAGGGAGTGCCGCACTGTCGGAGGGTCAGTACTGAGGGAGTGCCGCACTGTCAGGAGGTCAGTACTGTGGGAGTGCCGCACTGTCAGTGGGTCAGTACTGATGGAGTGCCGCACTGTCAGAGGGTCAGTACTGAGGGAGCGCTGCACTGTCAGAGGGTCAGTACTGAGGGAGTGCCGCACTGTCTGAGGGTCAGTACTGAGGGAGTGCTGCACTGTCAGAGGGTCAGTACTGAGGGAGTGCTGCACTGTCGGAGGGTCAGTACTGAGGGAGTGCCGCACTGTCAGAGGGTCAGTACTGAGGGAGTGCCGCACTGTCAGAGGGTCAGTACTGAGGGAGTGCCGCACTGTCAGAGGGTCAGTACTGAGGGAGTGCCGCACTGTCAGAGGGTCAGTACTGAGGGAGTGCTGCACTGTCGGAGGGTCAGTACTGAGGGAGTGCTGCACTGTCAGAGGGTACGTACTGAGGGAGTGCTGCACTGTCAGTGGGTCAGTACTGTGGGAGCGCCGCACTGTCAGAGGGTACGTACTGAGGGAGTGCTGCACTGTCGGAGGACCAGTACTGAGGGCCCTCCAGTGTGGTCTAAACTCTGGAATGAAACCTCATGTAATTGTTTGTTTTGGAGAGGAAACTATTTAGTTTTTGATCACAATCTTAGGGCAGGAAATATAACTTGGCGATTGAGTCTGTTGACTGATGATAAGAAAGGAGGGTCAGTAGAGAAACTGACTCTCATGGGTTTTCACTCACAACGAGAGACATGTTACTGAAAAATGTTTATCAATTAGGATTTTCACTCATAAATGTGCAGCAGGGAACCACCGAGTAAAAGATGGCAGCCAGCCGCATTGACAGACATTATGGACAGAGTACTTGCCATTAGACAGTGCAACACTCCCCCAGTACTGACCCTCTGACAGTGCGGCACTTCCTCAGTATTGACCCTCTGAGAGTGCGACACTCCCTCAGTACTGACCCTCCGACAGTGCAGCACTCCCTCAGTACTGATCCTCTGACAGTTCGGCACTCCTTCAGTACTGAACCGCTGACAGTGTAGCACTCCCTCAGTACTGACCCTCTGACAGTGCGGCACTCCCTCAGTACTGACCCTCTGACAGTGCGGCACTCCCTCAGTACTGACCCTCTGACAGTGCGGCACTCCCTCAGTACTGACCCTCTGACAGTGCGGCACTCCCTCAGTACTGACCCTCTGACAGTGCGGCACTCCCTCAGTACTGACCCTCTGACAGTGCGGCACTCCCTCAGTACTGACCCTCTGACAGTGCGGCACTCCCTCAGTACTGACCCTCTGTGTGTGCGGCACTTCCTCAGTATTGACCCTCTGAGTGTGCGACACTCCCTCAGTACTGACCCTCTGACAGTGCGGCACTCCCTCAGTACTGACTCTCTGGCAGTGCGGCACTCCCTCAGTACTGACCCTCTGACACTGCGGCACACCTTCAGTACTGACCCTCTGACAGTTCGACACTCGCTCTGTACTTACCCGGCGACAGGGCAGCACTCCCTCAGTACTGACCCTCTGACAGTGCAGTGCTCCCTCAGTACTGACCCTCTGACAGTGCAGCACTCCCTCAGTACTGACCCTCTGACAGTGAGGCAATCCCTCAGTACTGACACTCTGACAGTGCGACACTCCCTCAGTGCTGACCCTCTGACAGTGCGGCACTCCCTCAGTACTGACCCTCTGACAGTGAGGCACTCCCTCAGTACTGACCCTCTGACAGTGCGGCACTCCCTCAGTGCTGACCCTCTGACAGTGCGGCACTCCCTCAGTACTGACCCTCTGACAGTGCGGCACTCCCTCAGTGCTGACCCTCTGACAGTGCGGCACTCCCTCAGTGCTGACCCTCTGACAGTGCGGCGCTCCCTCAGTACTGACCCTCTGACAGTGCAGCACTCCCTCAGTACTGACCCTCTGACAGTGCGGCACTCCCTCAGTGCTGACCCTCTGACAGTGCGGCGCTCCCTCACTACTGACCCTCTGACAGTGAGGCACTCCCTCAGTGCACCTGTGGCGGGAACGTCAGTTCATCTAACTCCCGTTTGTGGTGGGGAGTGTACTATTCAAGGTTGCGCGGCTTATTGAGGGAGGCCTGTGAAATGTATGTTGTGAAGCGTGATGTCTCAGGGAGTGTGTGATGTCAGTGATGTCACTGATGCTTCAGGAATGTCTCCACATGGTTAACATCGATAAGACAACCAACAGTCTCAGGAAATACAAGTTCTTCCACATCCCGACATTAATTTACATTCCTGACACGCTCACTAATATTCATAGAGAGCCCATTCCGGAAATATTCGTACAGATCCAGGCACTTGCGCAAAGAATTCCCCGTAGTTAAAGAGTCCTCTGGGACAGTGTCACTGTGTGTTAGATACACTGTCCTTTCCCCCTCTGGGACAGTGTCACAGTGTGTTAGATACACTGTCCTTTCTCCCTCTGGGACCGGGTGTCACAGTGTGTTAGATACACTGTCCTTTCCCCCTCTGGGACCGGGTGTCACAGTGTTAGATACACTGTCCTTTCCCCCTCTGGGACCGGGTGTCACAGTGTGTTAGATACACTGTCCTTTCCCCCTCTGGGACCGGGTGTCACAGTGTTAGATACACTGTCCTATTCCCCTCTGGGACCGGGTGTCACAGTGTGTTAGATACACTGTCCTTTCCCCCTCTGGGACAGTGTCACAGTGTGTTAGATACACTGTCCTTTCTCCCTCTGGGACAGTGTCACAGTGTGTTAGATACACTGTCCTTTCCCCCTCTGGGACCGGGTGTCACAGTGTGTTAGATACACTGTCCTTTCCCCCTCTGGGACCGGGTGTCACAGTGTGTTAGATACAATGTCCTTTCCCCCTCTGGGACAGTGTCACAGTGTGTTAGATACACTGTCCTTTCCCCCTCTGGGACCGGGTGTCACAGTGTGTTAGATACACTGTCCTTTCCCCCTCTGGGACCGGGTGTCACAGTGTGTTAGATACACTGTCCTTTCCCTCTCTGGGACAGTGTCACAGTGTGTTAGATACACTGTCCTTTCCCCCTCTGGGACAGTGTCGCAGTGTGTTAGATACACTGTCCTTTCCCCCTCTGGGACAGTGTCACAGTGTGTTAGATACACTGTCCTTTCCCCCTCTGGGACCGGGTGTCACAGTGTGTTAGATACACTGTCCTTTCCCCCTCTGGGACCGAGTGTCACAGTGTGTTAGATACACTGTCCTTTCCCCCTCTGGGACTGTGTGTCACAGTGTGTTAGATACACTGTCCTTTCCCCCTCTGGGACCGGGTGTCACAGTGTGTTAGATACACTGTCCTTTCCCCCTCTGGGACCGAGTGTCACAGTGTGTTAGAAACACTGTCCTTTCCCCCTCTGGGACCTGGTGTCACAGTGTGTTAGACACACTGTCCTTTCACCTTCTGGGACAGTGCCACAGTGTGTTAGATACACTGACCTTTCTCCCTCAGGGACAGTGCCACATTGTGTTAGATACACTGACCTTTCTCCCTCTGGGACCACGTGTCACAGTGTGTTAGATACACTGTCCTTTCCCCCTCTGGGACCGGGTGTCACAGTGTGTTAGATACACTGTCCTTTCCCCCTCTGGGACAGTGTCACAGTGTGTTAGATACACTGTCCTTTCCCCCTCTGGGACAGTGTCACAGTGTGTTAGATACACTGTCCTTTCCCCCTCTAGGACCGGGTGTCACAGTGTGTTAGATACACTGTCCTTTCCCCCTCTGGGACAGTGTCACAGTGTGTTAGATACACTGTCCTTTCCCCCTCTGGGACAGTGTCACAGTGTGTTAGATACACTGTCCTTTCCCCCTCTGGGACCGGGTGTCACAGTGTGTTAGATACACTGTCCTTTCCCCCTCTGGGACAGTGTTTTAGATACACTGTCCTTTCCCCCTCTGGGACAGTGTCACAGTGTGTTAGATACACTGTCCTTTCCCCCTCTGGGACCGGGTGTCACAGTGTGTTAGATACACTGTCCTTTCCCCCTCTGGGACCGGGTGTCACAGTGTGTTAGATACACTGTCCTTTCCCCCTCTGGGACAGTGTCACAGTGTGTTAGATACACTGTCCTTTCCCCCTCTGGGACAGTGTCACAGTGTGTTAGATACACTGTCCTTTCCCCCTCTGGGACCGGGTGTCACAGTGTGTTAGATACACTGTCCTTTCCCCCTCTGGGACAGTGTCACAGTGTGTTAGATACACTGTCCTTTCCCCCTCTGGGACCGGGTGTCACAGTGTGTTAGATACACTGTCCTTTCCCCCTCTGGGACCGGGTGTCACAGTGTGTTAGATACACTGTCGTTTCCCCCTCTGGGACCGGGTGTCACAGTGTGTTAGAAACACTGTCCTTTCCCCCTCTGGGACAGTGTCACAGTGTGTTAGACACACTGTCCTTTCCCCCTCTGGGACAGTGTCACAGTGTGTTAGATACACTGTCCTTTCCCCCTCTGGGACAGTGTCACAGTGTGTTAGATACACTGTCCTTTCCCCCTCTGGGACCGGGTGTCACAGTGTGTTAGATACACTGTCCTTTCCCCCTCTGGGACCGGGTGTCACAGTGTATTAGATACACTGTCCTTTCCCCCTCTGGGACAGTGTCACAGTGTGTTAGATACACTGTCCTTTCCCCCTCTGGGACCGGGTGTCACAGTGTATTAGATACACTGTCCTTTCCCCCTCTGGGACAGTGTCACAGTGTGTTAGATACACTGTCCTTTCCCCCTCTGGGACAGTGTCACAGTGTGTTAGATACACTGTCCTTTCCCCCTCTGGGACCGGGTGTCACAGTGTGTTAGATACACTGTCCTTTCACCCTCTGGGACCTGGTGTCACAGTGTGTTAGATACACTGTCCTTTCCCCCTCTGGAACAGTGTCACAGTGTGTTAGATACACCGTCCTTTCCATCTCTGGGACCGGGTGTCACAGTGTGTTAGATACACTGTCCTTTCCCCCTCTGGGACCGGGTGTCACAGTGTGTTCGATACACTGTCCTTTCCCCCTCTGGGACAGTGTCACAGTGTGTTAGATACACTGTCCTTTCCCCCTCTGGGACCGGGTGTCACAGTGTGTTAGATACACTGTCCTTTCCCCCTCTGGGACCGGGTGTCACAGTGTGTTAGATACACTGTCCTTTCCCCCTCTGGGACCGGGTGTCACAGTGTTAGATACACTGTCCTTTCCCCCTCTGGGACCGGGTGTCACAGTGTGTTAGATACACTGTCCTTTCCCCCTCTGGGACAGTGTCACAGTGTGTTAGATACACTGTCCTTTCTCCCTCTGGGACAGTGTCACAGTGTGTTAGATACACTGTCCTTTCCCCCTCTGGGACCGGGTGTCACAGTGTGTTAGATACACTGTCCTTTCCCCCTCTGGGACCGAGTGTCACAGTGTGTTAGATACACTGTCCTTTCCCCCTCTGGGACTGTGTGTCACAGTGTGTTAGATACACTGTCCTTTCCCCCTCTGGGACCGGGTGTCACAGTGTGTTAGATACACTGTCCTTTCCCCCTCTGGGACCGAGTGTCACAGTGTGTTAGAAACACTGTCCTTTCCCCCTCTGGGACCTGGTGTCACAGTGTGTTAGACACACTGTCCTTTCACCTTCTGGGACAGTGCCACAGTGTGTTAGATACACTGACCTTTCTCCCTCAGGGACAGTGCCACATTGTGTTAGATACACTGACCTTTCTCCCTCTGGGACCACGTGTCACAGTGTGTTAGATACACTGTCCTTTCCCCCTCTGGGACCGGGTGTCACAGTGTGTTAGATACACTGTCCTTTCCCCCTCTGGGACAGTGTCACAGTGTGTTAGATACACTGTCCTTTCCCCCTCTGGGACAGTGTCACAGTGTGTTAGATACACTGTCCTTTCCCCCTCTGGGACCGGGTGTCACAGTGTGTTAGATACACTGTCCTTTCCCCCTCTGGGACAGTGTCACAGTGTGTTAGATACACTGTCCTTTCCCCCTCTGGGACAGTGTCACAGTGTGTTAGATACACTGTCCTTTCCCCCTCTGGGACCGGGTGTCACAGTGTGTTAGATACACTGTCCTTTCCCCCTCTGGGACAGTGTTTTAGATACACTGTCCTTTCCCCCTCTGGGACAGTGTCACAGTGTGTTAGATACACTGTCCTTTCCCCCTCTGGGACCGGGTGTCACAGTGTGTTAGATACACTGTCCTTTCCCCCTCTGGGACCGGGTGTCACAGTGTGTTAGATACACTGTCCTTTCCCCCTCTGGGACAGTGTCACAGTGTGTTAGATACACTGTCCTTTCCCCCTCTGGGACAGTGTCACAGTGTGTTAGATACACTGTCCTTTCCCCCTCTGGGACCGGGTGTCACAGTGTGTTAGATACACTGTCCTTTCCCCCTCTGGGACAGTGTCACAGTGTGTTAGATACACTGTCCTTTCCCCCTCTGGGACCGGGTGTCACAGTGTGTTAGATACACTGTCCTTTCCCCCTCTGGGACCGGGTGTCACAGTGTGTTAGATACACTGTCGTTTCCCCCTCTGGGACCGGGTGTCACAGTGTGTTAGAAACACTTTCCTTTCCCCCTCTGGGACAGTGTCACAGTGTGTTAGACACACTGTCCTTTCCCCCTCTGGGACAGTGTCACAGTGTGTTAGATACACTGTCCTTTCCCCCTCTGGGACAGTGTCACAGTGTGTTAGATACACTGTCCTTTCCCCCTCTGGGACCGGGTGTCACAGTGTGTTAGATACACTGTCCTTTCCCCCTCTGGGACCGGGTGTCACAGTGTATTAGATACACTGTCCTTTCCCCCTCTGGGACAGTGTCACAGTGTGTTAGATACACTGTCCTTTCCCCCTCTGGGACCGGGTGTCACAGTGTATTAGATACACTGTCCTTTCCCCCTCTGGGACAGTGTCACAGTGTGTTAGATACACTGTCCTTTCCCCCTCTGGGACAGTGTCACAGTGTGTTAGATACACTGTCCTTTCCCCCTCTGGGACCGGGTGTCACAGTGTGTTAGATACACTGTCCTTTCACCCTCTGGGACCTGGTGTCACAGTGTGTTAGATACACTGTCCTTTCCCCCTCTGGAACAGTGTCACAGTGTGTTAGATACACCGTCCTTTCCATCTCTGGGACCGGGTGTCACAGTGTGTTAGATACACTGTCCTTTCCCCCTCTGGGACCGGGTGTCACAGTGTGTTCGATACACTGTCCTTTCCCCCTCTGGGACAGTGTCACAGTGTGTTAGATACACTGTCCTTTCCCCCTCTGGGACCGGGTGTCACAGTGTGTTAGATACACTGTCCTTTCCCCCTCTGGGACCGGGTGTCACAGTGTGTTAGATACACTGTCCTTTCCCCCTCTGGGACCGGGTGTCACAGTGTTAGATACACTGTCCTTTCCCCCTCTGGGACCGGGTGTCACAGTGTGTTAGATACACTGTCCTTTCCCCCTCTGGGACAGTGTCACAGTGTGTTAGATACACTGTCCTTTCTCCCTCTGGGACAGTGTCACAGTGTGTTAGATACACTGTCCTTTCCCCCTCTGGGACCGGGTGTCACAGTGTGTTAGATACACTGTCCTTTCCCCCTCTGGGACCGGGTGTCACAGTGTGTTAGATACACTGTCCTTTCCCCCTCTGGGACAGTGTCACAGTGTGTTAGATACACTGTCCTTTCCCCCTCTGGGACCGGGTGTCACAGTGTGTTAGATACACTGTCCTTTCCCCCTCTGGGACCGGGTGTCACAGTGTGTTAGATACACTGTCCTTTCCCTCTCTGGGACAGTGTCACAGTGTGTTAGATACACTGTCCTTTCCCCCTCTGGGACAGTGTCGCAGTGTGTTAGATACACTGTCCTTTCCCCCTCTGGGACAGTGTCACAGTGTGTTAGATACACTGTCCTTTCCCCCTCTGGGACCGGGTGTCACAGTGTGTTAGATACACTGTCCTTTCCCCCTCTGGGACCGAGTGTCACAGTGTGTTAGATACACTGTCCTTTCCCCCTCTGGGACTGTGTGTCACAGTGTGTTAGATACACTGTCCTTTCCCCCTCTGGGACCGGGTGTCACAGTGTGTTAGATACACTGTCCTTTCCCCCTCTGGGACCGAGTGTCACAGTGTGTTAGAAACACTGTCCTTTCCCCCTCTGGGGCCTGGTGTCACAGTGTGTTAGACACACTGTCCTTTCACCTTCTGGGACAGTGCCACAGTGTGTTAGATACACTGACCTTTCTCCCTCAGGGACAGTGCCACAGTGTGTTAGATACACTGACCTTTCTCCCTCTGGGACCGCGTGTCACAGTGTGTTAGATACACTGTCCTTTCCCCCTCTGGGACCGGGTGTCACAGTGTGTTAGATACACTGTCCTTTCCCCCTCTGGGACAGTGTCACAGTGTGTTAGATACACTGTCCTTTCCCCCTCTGGGACCGGGTGTCACAGTGTGTTAGATACACTGTCCTTTCCCCCTCTGGGACCGGGTGTCACAGTGTGTTAGATACACTGTCCTTTCCCCCTCTGGGACAGTGTCACAGTGTGTTAGATACACTGTCCTTTCCCCCTCTGGGACAGTGTCACAGTGTGTTAGATACACTGTCCTTTCCCCCTCTGGGACCGGGTGTCACAGTGTGTTAGATACACTGTCCTTTCCCCCTCTGGGACAGTGTCATAGTGTGTTAGATACACTGTCCTTTCCCCCTCTGGGACCGGGTGTCACAGTGTGTTAGATACACTGTCCTTTCCCCCTCTGGGACCGGGTGTCACAGTGTGTTAGATACACTGTCGTTTCCCCCTCTGGGACCGGGTGTCACAGTGTGTTAGAAACACTGTCCTTTCCCCCTCTGGGACAGTGTCACAGTGTGTTAGACACACTGTCCTTTCCCCCCCTGGGACAGTGTCACAGTGTGTTAGATACACTGTCCTTTCCCCCTCTGGGACAGTGTCACAGTGTGTTAGATACACTGTCCTTTCCCCCTCTGGGACCGGGTGTCACAGTGTGTTAGATACACTGTCCTTTCCCCCTCTGGGACCGGGTGTCACAGTGTATTAGATACACTGTCCTTTCCCCCTCTGGGACAGTGTCACAGTGTGTTAGATACACTGTCCTTTCCCCCTCTGGGACCGGGTGTCACAGTGTATTAGATACACTGTCCTTTCCCCCTCTGGGACAGTGTCACAGTGTGTTAGATACACTGTCCTTTCCCCCTCTGGGACAGTGTCACAGTGTGTTAGATACACTGTCCTTTCCCCCTCTGGGACCGGGTGTCACAGTGTGTTAGATACACTGTCCTTTCACCCTCTGGGACCTGGTGTCACAGTGTGTTAGATACACTGTCCTTTCCCCCTCTGGAACAGTGTCACAGTGTGTTAGATACACCGTCCTTTCCATCTCTGGGACCGGGTGTCACAGTGTGTTAGATACACTGTCCTTTCCCCCTCTGGGACCGGGTGTCACAGTGTGTTAGATACACTGTCCTTTCCCCCTCTGGGACAGTGTCACAGTGTGTTAGATACACTGTCCTTTCCCCCTCTGGGACCGGGTGTCACAGTGTGTTAGATACACTGTCCTTTCCCCCTCTGGGACCGGGTGTCACAGTGTGTTAGATACACTGTCAGTTCCCCCTCTGGGACTGGGTGTCACAGTGTGTTAGATACACTGTCCTTTCCCACTCTGGGGCCGGGTGTCACAGTGTGTTAGATACACTGTCCTTTCCCCCTCTGGGACAGTGTCACAGTGTGTTAGATACACTGTCCTTCCCCCCTCTGGGACAGTGTCACAGTGTGTTAGATACACTGTCCTTTCCCCCTCTGGGACAGTGTCACAGTGTGTTAGATACACTGTCCTTCCCCCCTCTGGGACAGTGTCACAGTGTGTTAGATTCACTGTCCTTTCCCCCTCTGGGACAGTGTCACAGTGTGTTAGATACACAGCCCTTTCCCCCTCTGGGGCCGGGTGTCACAGTGTGTTAGATACACTGTCCTTCCCCCCTCTTGGACAGTGTCACAATGTGTTAGATACACTGTCCTTTCCCCCTCTGGGACAGTGTCACAGTGTGTTAGATACACTGTCCTTCCCGCCTCTGGGACAGTGTCACAGTGTGTTAGATACACTGTCCTTTCCCCCTCTGGGACAGTGTCACAGTGTGTTAGATACACAGTCCTTTCCCCCTCTGGGGCTGGGTGTCACAGTGTGTTAGATAAACTGTCCTTCCCCCCTCTGGGACAGTGTCACAGTGTGTTAGATACACTGTCCTTTCCCCCTTTGGGACCGGGTGTCACAGTGTGTTAGATACACTGTCCTTTCCCCCTCAGGGACAGTGTTACAGTGTGTTAGATACACTGTCCTTTCCCCCTCTGGGACCGGGTGTCACAGTGTGTTAGATACACTGTCCTTTCCCCCTCTGGGACAGTGTTACAGTGTGTTAGATACACTGTCCTTTCCCCCTCTGGGACCGGGTGTCACAGTGTATTAGATACACTGTCCTTTCCCCCTCTGGGACAGTGTCACAGTGTGTTAGATACACTGTCCTTTCCCCCTCTGGGACAGTGTCACAGTGTGTTAGATACACTGTCCTTTCCCCCTCTGGGACCGGGTGTCACAGTGTGTTAGATACACTGTCCTTTCACCCTCTGGGACCTGGTGTCACAGTGTGTTAGATACACTGTCCTTTCCCCCTCTGGAACAGTGTCACAGTGTGTTAGATAAACTGTCCTTTCCCCCTCTGGGACAAGTGTCACAGTGTGTTAGATACACTGTCCTTTCCCCCTCTGGGACCGGGTGTCACAGTGTGTTAGATAAACTGTCCTTTGCCCCTCTGGGACAAGTGTCACAGTGTGTTAGATACACTGTCCTTTCCCCCTCTGGGACCGGGTGTCACAGTGTGTTAGATACACTGTCCTTTCCCCCTCTGGGACCGGGTGTCACAGTGTGTTAGATACACTGTCCTTTCCCCCTCTGGGGCCGGGTGTCACAGTGTGTTAGACACACTGTCCTTTCCCCTTCTGGGACCGGGTGTCACAGTGTGTTAGATACACTGTCCTTTCCCCCTCAGGGACTGGGTGTCACAGTGTGTTAGATACACTGTCCTTTCCCCCTCTGGGACAGTGTCACAGTGTGTTAGATACACTGTCCTTTCCCCCTCTGGGACCGGGTGTCACAGTGTGTTAGATACACTGTCCTTTCCCCCTCTGGGACCGGATGTCACAGTGTGTTAGATACACTGTCTTTTCCCCCTCTGGGACAGTGTCACAGTGTGTTAGATACACTGTCCTTTCCCCCTCTGGGACCGGGTGTCACAGTGTGTTAGATAAACTGTCCTTTCCCCCTCTGGGACCGGGTGTCACAGTGTGTTAGATACACTGTCCTTTTCCCCTCTGGGACTGGGTGTCACAGTGTGTTAGATACACTGTCCTTTCCCCCTCTGGGACAGTGTGACAGTGTGTTAGATACACTGTCCTTTCCCCCTCTGGGACCGGGTGTCACAGTGTGTTAGATACACTGTCCTTTCCCCCTCTGGGACCGGGTGTCACAGTGTGTTAGATACACTGTCCTTTCCCCCTCAGGGACTGGGTGTCACAGTGTGTTAGATACACTGTCCTTTCCCCCTCTGGGACCGGGTGTCACAGTGTGTTAGATACACTGTCCTTTCCCCCTCTGGGACAGTGTCACAGTGTGTTAGATACACTGTCCTCTCCCCCTCTGGGACCGGGTGTCACAGTGTGTTAGATACACTGTCCTTTCCCCCTCTGGGACCGGGTGTCACAGTGTGTTAGATACACTGTCCTTTCCCCCTCTGGGACCGGGTGTCACAGTGTGTTAGATACCCTGTCCTTTCCCTCTCTGGGACAGTGTCACAGCGTGTTAGACACACTGTCCTTTCCCCCTCTGGGACTGGGTGTCGCAGTGTGTTAGATACACTGTCCTTTCCCCCTCTGGGACCGGGTGTCACAGTGTGTTAGATACACTGTCCTTTCCCCCTCTGGGACAGTGTCACAGTGTGTTAGATACACTGTCCTCTCCCCCTCTGGGACCGGGTGTCACAGTGTGTTAGATACACTGTCCTTTCCCCCTCTGGGACCGGGTGTCACAGTGTGTTAGATACACTGTCCTTTCCCCCTCTGGGACCGGGTGTCACAGTGTGTTAGATACCCTGTCCTTTCCCTCTCTGGGACAGTGTCACAGCGTGTTAGACACACTGTCCTTTCCCCCTCTGGGACTGGGTGTCGCAGTGTGTTAGATACACTGTCCTTTCCCCCTCTGGGACCGGGTGTCACAGTGTGTTAGATACACTGTCCTTTCCCCCTCTGGGACCGGGTGTCACAGTGTGTTAGAGACACTGTCCTTTCCCCATCTGGGACAGTGTCACAATGAGTTAGATACACTGTCCTTTATCCCTCTGGGACCGGGTGTCAGTGTGTTAGATACACTGTCCTTTCTCCCTCTGGGACAGTGTCACACTGTGTTAGATACACAGTCCTATCCCCCTCTGGGACCGGGTGTCACAGTGTGTTAGATACTGTCCTTTCCCCCTCTGGGACAGTGTCACAGTGTGTTAGATACACTGTCCTTTCCCCCTCTGGGACCGGGTGACACAGTGTGTTAGATACACTGTCCTTTCTCCCTCTGGGACCGGGTGTCACAGTGTGTTAGATACACTGTCCTTTCCCTCTCTGGGAAAGTGTCACAGTGTGTTAGATACACTGTCCTTTCCCCCTCTGGGACCAGGTGTCAAAGTGTGTTAGATACCATGTCCTTTCCCCCTCTGGGGCCGGGTGTCTCAGTGTGTTAGATACACTGTCCTTTCCCTCTCTGGGACAGTATCACAGTGTGTTAGATACACTGTCCTTTCCCCCTCTGGGACCGTGTCAGTGTTTTAGATACACTGTCCTTTCCCCCTCTGGGACCGGGAGTCACAGTGTGTTAGATACACTGTCCATTCCCCCTCTGGTGCAATGTCACAGCGTATGAGATACACTCACCTTTCCCTCTCTGGGACCAGGTGTCACAGTGTGTAAGAAGGGTTCAGGGTGTTTTATATACAGAATATCTGATACCCGGGAGTTAGGGACAGACTGGAATCTAATCGAGGAGTTCGGGGTGGTTTACATATAGAATAACAGATACCCGGGAGTGAGTTACAAACTGGAATCTAAACGAGGCATTCGTGGTGGTGAATATATAGAATAACAGACACCCGGGAGTGAGTTACAGTCTGGAATCCAATCTAGGAGTTCGGGGGGGTTTGTATATAGAATAACAGATACCCGGGAGTGAGTTACAGACTGGGTTGTAATCGAGGGGTTCGGGGTGGTTTATATATAGAATAACAGATACCCGGGAGTGAGTTACTGACTGGGTTGTAATCGAGGGGTTCGGGGTGGTTTATATATAGAATAACAGTTACCCGGGAGTGAGTTACTGACTGGAATCTAATCGAGGGGTTCGGGGTGTTTTACATATAGAATAACAGATAACCGGGAGTGAGTTACAGACTGGATACTAATCGAGGGGTTCGGGGTGGTTTATATATAGAATAACAGATACCCGGGAGTGAGTTACAGACTGGAATCTAATCGAGGGGTTCGGGGTGGTTTATATATAGAATAACAGATACCCGGGAGTGAGTTTCCGACTGGAATCTAATCAAGGGGTTCGGAGTTGTTTATAGATAGAATAACAGAGACCCGAGAGTGAGTTACAGACTGGAATCTAATCGAGGAGTTCGGGGTGGTTTATATATAGAATAACAGATACCCGGGAGTGAGTTGCAGACTGGAATCTAATTGAGTGGTTTTTATGTAGAATAACTGATACCCGGGAGTGAATTACAGACTGGAAACTAATCGAGAGGTTCGGGGTGTTTTTTTATAGAATAACAGATACTCGTGAGAGAGTTGCAGACTGGAATCTAATCACGGGGTTCGGGGTGGTTTATATATAGAATAACAGACATGCGGGAGTGAGTTACTGACTGGAATCTAATCGAGGGTTCGGGGTGGTTTATATATAGAATAACAGATACCCGGCTGTACGTTGCAGACTGGAATCTAATCAAGGGGCTTAGGGTGGTTTACATATAGAATAACAGAGACCCGAGAGTGAGTTACAGACTGGAATCTAATCAAGGGGCTTAGGGTGGTTTACATATAGAATAACAGAGACCCGAGAGTGAGTTACAGACTGGAATCTAATCGAGGGGTTCGGGGCGGTTTATATATAGAATAACAGATACCCGGGAGTGAGTTACAGACTGGAATCTAATCGAGTGGTTTGAGGTGGTTTTTATGTAGAATAACTGATACCCGGGAGTGAATTACAGACTGGAAACTAATCTCGAGGTTCGGTGTTTTTTTTTATAGAATAACAGATACTCGTGAGAGAGTTGCAGACTGGAATCTAATCGAGGGATTTTTTGGCGGTTTATACATAGAATAACAGATACCCGGGAGTAAGTTACAGACTGGATTCTAATCGAGGGGTTCGGGTTGGTTTATATATAGAATAACAGTTACTCGGGAGTGAGTTACAGACTGGAATCTAATCGAGGGGTTCAGGGTGGTTTATATATTGAATAACAGGTTTCCGGGAGTGAGTTACAGATCGGAATCTAATCAAGGGGTTTGGGGTGGTTTATATACAGAATAACAGATACCCGGGAGTGAGTTACAGACTGGAATCTAATCGAGGGGTTCGGGGTGGTTTATATATGGAATAACAGATACCTGGGAGTGTGTTACAGACTGCAATCTAATCGAGGGGTTCGGAGTGCTTTATATATGGAATGACAGATACCCGGGAGTGAGTTACAGACTGGAATCTAATCGAAGGGTTCAGGATGGTTTATATATAGAATAACAGATACCCGGGAGTGTGTTAGAGTCTGGAATCTAATCGAGGGATTCGGGGTGGTTTTTATATGGAATTACAGATACCTGGGAGTGAGTTACAGACTGGAATCTAATCGAGGGTTTCGGAGTGCTTTATATATAGAATAACAGATACCTGGGAGTGAGTTACAGACTGGAATCTAATCGAGGGGTTCAGGATGGTTTATATATAGGAAAACAGATACCCGGGAGTGAGTTACAGACTGGAATCTAATCGAGGGGTTCGGGGTGGTTTATATATAGAAAAACAGATACCCGGGAGTGAGTTACAGACCGGAATCTAATCGAGGGGTTTGGGGTGGTTTATATACAGAATAACAGACACCCGGGAGTGAGTTACAGACTGGAAATAATCGAGGGGTTCGGGGTGGTTTATATATGGAATGAAAGATACCTGGGAGTGTGTTACAGACTGGAATCTAATCGAGGGGTTCGGAGTGCTTTATATTTAGAATAACAGATACCCAGGAGTGAGTAACAGACTGGAATCTAATCGAGGGGTTCGGGGTGGTTTATATATAGAAAAACAGATACCCGGGAGTGAGTTACAGACCGGAATCTAATCGAGGGGTTTGGGGTGGTTTATATACAGAATAACAGACACCCGGGAGTGAGTTACAGACTGGAATCTAATCGAGGGGTTCGGGGTGGTATCGATATAGAATAACAGATTCCCGGGAATGAGTTACAGACTGGAATCTTATCGAGGCGTTCAGGGTGGTTTATATATAGAATAACAGATACCCGGGAGTGAGTTACAGACTGGAAATAATCGAGGGGTTCGGGGTGGTTTATATATGGAATGAAAGATACCTGGGAGTGTGTTACAGACTGGAATCTAATCGAGGGGTTCGGAGTGCTTTATATTTAGAATAACAGATACCCAGGAGTGAGTAACAGACTGGAATCTAATCGAAGGGTTAAGGATGGTTTATATATAGAATAACAGATACCCGGGAGTGTGTTACAGACTGGAATCTAATCGAGGGGTTCGGGGTGGTTTATATATGGAATTACAGATACCTGGGAGTGAGTTACAGACTGGAATCTAATCGAGGGTTTCGAAGTGCTTTATATATAGAATAACAGATACCCGGGAGTGAGTTACAGACTGGAATCTAATCGAAGGGTTCAGGATGGTTTATATATAGAATAACAGATACCCGCGAGTGAGTTACAGACTGGAATCTAATCGAGGGGTTCGGGGTGGTTTATATATAGAATAACAGATACCCGGGAGTGAGTTACAGACTGGAATCTAATCGAGGGATTCAGGGTGGTTTATATATAGAATAACAGATACCCGGGAGTGAGTTACAGACTGGAATCTAATCGAGGGGTTCGGGTTGGTTTATAAACAGAATAACAGATACCCGGGAGTGAGTTACAGACTGGAATCTAATCGAGGGGTTCGGGTTGGTTTATAAACAGAATAACAGATACCCGGGAGTGAGTTACAGACTGGAATCTAATCGAGGGTTCGGGGTGGTTTATATATAGAATAACAGATACGCGGGAGTGAGTTACAGACTGGAATCTAATCGAGGGGTTCAGGGTGGTTTATATATGGAATTACAGATACCTGGGAGTGAGTTACAGACTGGAATCTAATCGAGGGTTTTGAAGTGCTTTATATATAGAATAACAGATACCCGGGTGTGAGTTACAGACTGGAATCTAATCGAAGGGTTCAGGATGGTTTATATATAGAATAACAGATACCCGGGAGTGAGTTACAGACTGGAATCTAATCGAGGGGTTCGGGGTGGTTTATATATAGAATAACAGATACCCGCGAGTGAGTTACAGACTGGAATCTAATCGAGGGGTTCAGGGTGGTTTATATATAGAATAACAGATACCCGGGAGTGAGTTACAGACTGGAATCTAATCGAGGGGTTAAGGGTGGTTTATATATAGAATAACAGATACCCGGGAGTGAGTTACACACTGGAATCTAATCGAGGTGGTCGGGTTGGTTTATAAACAGAATAACAGATACCCAGGGGTGAGTTACAGACTGGATCCTAATCGAGGCGTTCGGGGTGCTTTATATTCAGAAAAACAGAAACCCGGGAATGAGTTACACACTGGAATCTAATCGAGGGGTTCGGGGTGGTTTATATAGAGAATAACAGATACCCGGGAGTGAGTTACAGACTGGATCCTAATCGAGGCGTTCGGGGTGGTTTATATATAGAATAAAAGATACCCGGGAGAGAGTTACAGACTGGAATATAATCGAGGGGTTCGAGGTTGTTTTATATAGAATAACAGATACCCGGGTGTGAGTTTCAGACTGTAATCTAGTCGAGGGGTTCGGGGTGGTTTATATATAGAATAACAGATACCTGGGATGATTTACAGACTGGAATCTAACCTAGGGATTTTTTGCTGGTTTATATATAGAATAACAGTGATACCCGCGAGTGAGTTACAGACTGGAATCTAATCAAGGGGTTCGGGGGGGTTTATATATAGAATAACAGATACCCAGGAGTGAATTACTGACTGGAATCTAATCGATGGTTCGGGGTGCTTTATATATAGAATAACAGATACCCGGGAGTGAGTTACTGACTGGAATCTAATCAACGGGTTTGGGATGGTTTATATATAGAGTAACAGACACCCGGGAGTGAGTTACAGACTGGAACCTAATCGAGGGTTCGGGGTGGTTTATATTTCGAATAACAGATACCCGGGAGTGAGTTACTGACTGGAATCTAATCAAGGGGTTCGGCGTGGTTTGTTTCTAGAACAACAGATACCAGGGAGTGAGTTACAGACTGGAAATTAATCGAGGGGTTCGGGGAGATTTATATATAGAATAACAGATACCCGGGAGTGAGTTACAGACTGGAATCTAATCGAGGGGTTCGGGGTGGTTTATATATAGAATAACAGATACCTGGGAGTGAGTTATAGACTGGAATCTAATTGAGGGGTTCAGAGTGGTTTAGATATAGAATAACAGATACCCGGGAGAGAGTTACAGACTGGAATCTAATCGAGGGGTTCGGGGTGGTTTATTTATAGAATAACAGATACGCGGGAGTGAGTTACAGACTGGAATCTAATCGAGGGGTTCGGGGTGGTTTATATGTAGAATAACAGATACCCGGGAGTGAGTTACAGACTGGAATCTAATCGAGGGGTTCTGGGTGGTTTCCATATAGAATAACAATACCCGGGAGTGAGTTACAGACTGGAATCTAACCGAGGGGTTCGGAGTGGTTTATATATAGAATAACAGACACCCGGGAGTGAGTTACAGACTGGAATCTAATCGAGGGGTTTGGGGTGGTTTACATATTGAATAACAGATACCCGGGAGTGAGATACAGACTGGAATCTAATTGAGGGGTTCGGAGTTGTTTATAGATACAATAACAGAGTCCCGGGAGTGAGTTACAGACTGGAATCTAATCGAGGGGTTCGGGGTGGTTTATATATAGAATAACAGATACCCGGCTGTACGTTGCAGAGTGGAATCTAATTAAGGGACTTTTTGGCGGTTTATACATATAATAACAGATACCTGGGAGTAAGTTACAGACTGGATTCTAATCGAGGGGTTCAGGATGGTTTATATATAGAATAACAGATACTCGGGAGTGAGTTACAGACTGGAATCCAGTCGAGGGGTTCGGGGTGGTTATATATAGAATAACAGATATCCGGGAGTGAGTTACAGACTGGAATCTAATCGAAGGGTTCAGGATGGTTTATATATAGAAAAACAGATACCCGGGAGTGAGTTACAGACTGGAATCTAATCGAGGGGTTCGGGGTGGTTTATATATAGAATAACAGATACCCGGGAGTGTGTTACAGACTGGAATCTAATCGAGGGGTTCGGGGTGGTTTATATATAGAATAACAGATACCGGGAGTGAGTTACACACTGGAATCTAATCAAGGGGTTCGGGTTGGTTTATAAACAGAATAACAGATACCCGGGAGTGAGTTACAGACTGGAATCTAATCGAGGGATTCGGGGTGGTTTATATATAGAATAACAGATACCGGGAGTGAGTTACACACTGGAATCTAATCAAGGGGTTCGGGTTGGTTTATAAACAGAATAACAGATACCTGGGAGTGAGTTACAGACTGGAATCTGCCGGAGGGATTTTTTGCTGATTTATATATAGAATAACCGATACCCGGGAGTGAGTTACAGACTGGAATCTAATCATGGGGTTCGGGGTGGTTTATATATAGAATAACAAACATGCGGGAGTGAGTTACTGACTGGAATCTAATCGAGGGTTCGAGGTGGTTTATATATAGAATACCAGATACCCGGGAGTGAGTTACTGACTGGAATCTAATCAAGGGGTTCGGGGTGGTTTATATATAGAATAACAGATACCCAGGAGTGAGTTACAGACTAGAATCTAATAGAGGGGTTCGGGATGGTTTATATATAGAATAACAGATACTCGGGAGTGAGTTACAGACTGGAATCTAATCAAGGGGTTCGGGGTGGTTTATATATAGAATTACAGATACCCAGGAGTGAGTTACAGACTAGAATCTAATAGAGGGGTTCGGGATGGTTTATATATAGAATAACAGATACTCGGGAGTGAGTTACAGACTGGAATCTAATCGAGGGGTTCGGGGTAGTTTATATATTGAATAATAGATACCCGGGAGTGAGTTACAGACTGGAATCTAATCGAGGAGTTAGGGGTGGTTTATATATAGAATAACAGGTACCTGTGAGTGAGTTACAGACTGGAATCTAATCGAGTGCTTCGGGGTGATTAATAAATAGAATAAAAGGTACCCGGGAGTAAGTTTCAGACTGGAATCTAATCGAGGGGCTCGGGGTGGTTTATATATAGAATAACAGATACCCGGGAGTGAGTTACAGACTGGAATCTAATCGAGGGGTTCGGGTGGTTTATATATAGAATAACAGATACCCGGGAGTGAGTTACAGACTGGACTCTTATCGAAGTGTTCGGGGTGGTTTATATATAGAATAACATACCCGGGAGAGAGTTACAGACTGGAATCTAACAAGGGGTTTGGGTGGTTTATATATAGAATAACAGATACCCGGGTGTGAGTTACAGACTTGAAGCTAATTGAGGGTTCGGGGTTGTTTATATATCGAATAACAGTAAAACTGGTGTGAGTTACAGACTGGAATGTAATCGAGGGGTTCGGGGTGGTTTATATACAGAATAACAGATACCCGGGAGTGAGTTACAGACTGGAATCTAATCGAGGGGTTCAGGGTGGTTTATATACAGAATAACAGATACCCGGGAGTGAGTTACAGACTGGAATCTAATCGAGGTGTTCGGGGAGGTTTATATATAGAATAACAGATACCTGGGAGTGAGTTACAGACTGGAATCTAATCGAGGGGTTTGGGGTGGTTTATATACAGAATAACAGACACCCGGGAGTGAGTTACAGACTGGAAATAATCGAGGGGTTCGGGGTGGTTTATATATGGAATGAAAGATACCTGGGAGTGTGTTACAGACTGGAATCTAATCGAAGGGTTCAGGATGGTTTATATATAGAATAACAGATACCCGGGAGTGTGTTAGAGTCTGGAATCTAATCGAGGGATTCGGGGTGGTTTATATATGGAATTACAGATACCTGGGAGTGAGTTACAGACTGGAATCTAATCGAGGGTTTCGGAGTGTATATATAGAATAACAGATACCTGGGAGTGAGTTACAGACTGGAATCTAATCGAGGGGTTCAGGATGGTTTATATATAGAAAAACAGATACCCGGGAGTGAGTTACAGACTGGAATCTAATCGAGGGGTTCGGGGTGGTTTATATATAGAAAAACAGATACCCGGGAGTGAGTTACAGACCGGAATCTAATCGAGGGGTTTGGGGTGGTTTATATACAGAATAACAGACACCCGGGAGTGAGTTACAGACTGGAAATAATCGAGGGGTTCGGGGTGGTTTATATATGGAATGAAAGATACCTGGGAGTGTGTTACAGACTGGAATCTAATCGAGGGGTTCGGAGTGATTTATATTTAGAATAACAGATACCCAGGAGTGAGTAACAGACTGGAATCTAATCGAAGGGTTAAGGATGGTTTATATATAGAATAACAGATACCCGGGAGTGTGTTACAGACTGGAATCTAATCGAGGGGTTCGGGGTGGTTTATATATGGAATTACAGATACCTGGGAGTGAGTTACAGACTGGAATCTAATCGAGGGTTTCGAAGTGCTTTATATATAGAATAACAGATATCCGGGAGTGAGTTACAGACTGGAATCTAATCGAAGGGTTCAGGATGGTTTATATATAGAATAACAGATACCCGCGAGTGAGTTACAGACTGGAATCTAATCGAGGGGTTCGGGGTGGTTTATATATAGAATAACAGATACCCGGGAGTGAGTTACAGACTGGAATCTAATCGAGGGATTCAGGGTGGTTTATATATAGAATAACAGATACCCGGGAGTGAGTTACAGACTGGAATCTAATCGAGGGGTTCGGGGTGGTTTATATATAGAATAACAGATACCCGGGAGTGAGTTACAGACTGGAATCTAATCGAGGGTTTCGAAGTGCTTTATATATAGAATAACAGATATCCGGGAGTGAGTTACAGACTGGAATCTAATCGAAGGGTTCAGGATGGTTTATATATAGAATAACAGATACCCGCGAGTGAGTTACAGACTGGAATCTAATCGAGGGGTTCGGGGTGGTTTATATATAGAATACCAGATACCCGGGAGTGAGTTACAGACTGGAATCTAATCGAGGGGTTCGGGTTGGTTTATAAACAGAATAACAGATACCCGGGAGTGAGTTACAGACTGGAATCTAATCGAGGGGTTCGGGTTGGTTTATAAACAGAATAACAGATACCCAGGAGTGAGTAACAGACTGGAATCTAATCGAAGGGTTAAGGATGGTTTATATATAGAATAACAGATACCCGGGAGTGTGTTACAGACTGGAATCTAATCGAGGTGTTTGGGGTGGTTTATATATAGAATTACAGATACCCGGGAGTGAGTTACTGACTGGAATCTAATCGAGGGTTTTGAAGTGCTTTATATATAGAATAACAGATACCCGGGAGTGAGTTACAGACTGGAATCTAATCGAGGGGTTCGGGGTGGTTTATATATAGAATAACAGATACCCGGGAGTGAGTTACAGACTGGAATCTAATCGAGGTGTTCAGGGTGGTTTATACATAGAATAACAGATACCCGGGAGTGAGTTACAGACTGGAATCTAATCGAGGGGTTCAGGGTGGTTTATATATAGAATAACAGATACCCGGGAGTGAGTTACAGACTGAAATCTAATCGAGGTGGTCGGGTTGGTTTATAAACAGAATAACAGATACCCAGGAGTGAGTTACAGACTGGATCCTAATCGAGGCGTTCGGGGTGCTTTATATTCAGAAAAACAGAAACCCGGGAATGAGTTACACACTGGAATCTAATCGAGGGGTTCGGGGTGGTTTATATAGAGAATAACAGATACCCGGGAGTGAGTTACAGACTGGATCCTAATCGAGGCGTTCGGGGTGGTTTATATATAGAATAAAAGATACCCAGGAGAGAGTTACAGACTGGAATATAATCGAGGGGTTCGAGGTTGTTTTATATAGAATAACAGATACCCGGGTGTGAGTTTCAGACTGTAATCTAGTCGAGGGGTTCGGGGTGGTTTATATATAGAATAACAGATACCTGGGATGATTTACAGACTGGAATCTAACCTAGGGATTTTTTGCTGGTTTATATATAGAATAACAGATACCCGCGAGTGAGTTACAGACTGGAATCTAATCAAGGGGTTCGGGGGGGTTTATATACAGAATAACAGACATGCTGGAGTGAATTACTGACTGGAATCTAATCGATGGTTCGGGGTGCTTTATATATAGAATAACAGATACCCGGGAGTGAGTTACTGACTGGAATCTAATCAACGGGTTCGGGATGGTTTATATAAAGAGTAACAGACACCCGGGAGTGAGTTACAGACTGGAACCTAATCGAGGGTTCGGGGTGGTTTATATTTCGAATAACAGATACCCGGGAGTGAGTTACTGACTGGAATCTAATCAAGGGGTTCGGCGTGGTTTGTTTCTAGAACAACAGATACCAGGGAGTGAGTTACAGACTGGAAATTAATCGAGGGGTTCGGGGAGGTTTATATATAGAATAACAGATACCCGGGAGTGAGTTACAGACTGGAATCTAATCGAGGGGTTCGGGGTGGTTTATATATAGAATAACAGATACCTGGGAGTGAGTTATAGACTGGAATCTAATTGAGGGGTTCAGAGTGGTTTAGATATAGAATAACAGATACCCGGGAGAGAGTTACAGACTGGAATCTAATCGAGGGGTTCGGGGTGGTTTATATATAGAATAACAGATACGCGGGAGTGAGTTACAGACTGGAATCTAATCGAGGGGTTCGGGGTGGTTTATATGTAGAATAACAGATACCCGGGAGTGAGTTACAGACTGGAATCTAATCGAGGGGTTCTGGGTGGTTTCCATATAGAATAACAATACCCGGGAGTGATTTACAGACTGGAATCTAACCGAGGGGTTCGGAGTGGTTTATATATAGAATAACAGACACCCGGGAGTGAGTTACAGACTGGAATCTAATCGAGGGGTTTGGGGTGGTTTACATATTGAATAACAGATACCCGGGAGTGAGATACAGACTGGAATCTAATTGAGGGGTTCGGGGTTGTTTATAGATACAATAACAGAGACCCGGGAGTGAGTTACAGACTGGAATCTAATCGAGGGGTTCGGGGTGGTTTATATATAGAATAACAGATACCCGGCTGTACGTTGCAGAGTGGAATCTAATCAAGGGACTTTTTGGCGGTTTATACATATAATAACAGATACCTGGGAGTAAGTTACAGACTGGATTCTAATCGAGGGGTTCAGGATGGTTTATATATAGAATAACAGATACTCGGGAGTGAGTTACAGACTGGAATCCAGTCGAGGGGTTCGGGGTGGTTTATATATAGAATAACAGAAACCTGGGAGTGAGTTACAGACTGGAATCTAATCGAGGAGTTCGGGGTGGTTTACATATAGAATAACAATACCCGGGAGATGAGTTACAGACTGGAATCTAACCGAGGGGTTCGGGGTTGTTTATAGATACAATAACAGAGACCCGGGAGTGAGTTACAGACTGGAATCTAATCGAGGGGTTCGGGGTGGTTTATATATAGAATAACAGATACCCGGCTGTACGTTGCAGAGTGGAATCTAATCAAGGGATTTTTTGGCGGTTTATACATATAATAACAGATACTCGGGAGTAAGTTCCACACTGGATTCTAATCGAGGGGTTCGGGATGGTTTATATATAGAATAACAGATACTCGGTTTTAAGTTACAGACTGGAATCTAATCGAGGGGTTCGGGGTGGTTTATATATAGAATAACAGAAACCCGGGAGTGAGTTACAGACTGGAATCTAATCGAGGAGTTTGGGGTGATTTATATATAGAAAAACAGATACCCGTGAGTGAGCTACCGACTGGAATCTAATCGAGTGGTTCGGGGTGATTAATAAATAGAATAAAAGATACCCGGGAGTGAGTTTCAGGCTGGAATCTAATCGAGGGGGTCGGGGAGGTTTATATATAGAATAACAGATACCCGGGAGAGACTTACAGACTGGAATCTAATCAAGGGGTTCGGGTGGTTTATATATAGAATAACAGATACCCGGGTGTGAGTTACAGACTGTAATATAGTCGAAGGGTTCGGGCTGGTTTATATATAGAATAACAGATACCTGGGAGTGGGTTACAGACTGGAATCTACTCGAGGGATTTTTTGCTGGTTCATATATAGAATAACCGATACCCGGGAGTGAGTTACAGACTGGAATCTAATCATGGGGTTCGGGGTGGTTTAAATATAGAATAACAGACATGCGGGAGTGAGTTACTGACTGAATCTAATCGAAGGTTCGAGTTGGTTTATATATAGAATAACAGATACCCGGGAGTGAGTTACAGACTGGAATCTAATCGAGGGGTTCGGGGTGGTTTATATATAGAATAACAGATACCCGGGAGTGAGTTACAGACTGGAATCTAATCGAGGGGTTCTGGGTGGTGTATATATAGAATAACAGATACTCGGGAGTGAGTTACAGACTGGAATCTAATCGTGGTGTTCGGTGTAGTTTATATATAGAATAACAGATACCCGGGAGTGAGTTACAGACTGGAATCTAATCGAGGGATTTGGGGTGGTTTATATATAGAATAACAGATACCCGGGAGTGAGTTACAGATTGGAATCTAATCGAGGGGTTCGGGTGCTTCATATATAGAAGAACAGATACCTGGGAGTGAGTTACAGACTGGAATCTAATCGAGGGGTTGGGGGTGGTTTGTATATCGAAAAGCAGATAGTCGGGAGTGAGTTACAGACTGGAATCTAATCGAGGGGTTCAGGGTGGTTTCTGTAAGAAATAACAGATACCCGGGAGTGAGTTAGAGACTGGAATCTAATAGATGTGTTTGGGGTGTTTTATATATAGAATAACAGATACCCGGGAGTGAGTTGCAGACTGGAATCTAATCGAGGGCTCGGGGTGGTTTTTTATAGAATAACAGATACCCGGGAGTGAGTTACAGACTGGAATCTAATCGAGGGGCTTAGGGTGGTTTATATATAGAAAAAGAGATAACTGGCAGTGTGTTACAGACTGAAATCTAATCGAGGGGTTCGGGGTGGTTTATATATAGAATAACAGATACCCGGGAGTGAGTTACAGACTGGAATCTAATCGAGGGGTTCGTGTTGGTTTATATATAGAATAACCGATACCCGGGAGTGAGTTACAGACTGTAATCTAATCGAGAGGCTCGGGATGGTTTATACATAGAATAACAGATCCCGGGAGTGAGTTACAGACTGGAATCTAATCGAGGGGTTCGGTGTGGTTTATATAAAGAATAACAGATCCCCGGGAGTGAGTTACAGACTGTAATCTAGTCGAGGAGTTCGGGGTGGTTTATATTTCGAATAACAGATACCCGGGAGTGAGTTACTGACTGGAATCTAATCAAGGGGTTCGGCGTGGTTTGTTTCTAGAACAGATACCAGGGAGTGAGTTACAGACTGGAAATTAATCGAGGGGTTCGGGGAGGTTTATATATAGAATAACAGATACCCGGGAGTGAGTTACAGACTGGAATCTAATCGAGGGGTTCGGGGTGGTTTATAAAGAGAATAACAGATACCCGGGAGTGAGTTACAGACTGGAATCTAATCGAGGGATTCGGGGTGTTTTAGATATAGAATAACAGATACCCGGGAGTGAGTTACAGACTGGAATCTAATCGAGGGGTTCGGGGTGGTTTATATATAGAATAACAGATACCTGGGAGTGAGTTATAGACTGGAATCTAATTGAGGGGTTCAGAGTGGTTTAGATATAGAATAACAGATACCCGGGAGAGAGTTACAGACTGGAATACAATCGAGGGGTTCGGGATGGTTTATATATAGAATAACAGATTCCTGGGAGTGAGTTACAGACTGGAATCTAATCGAGGGGTTCGGGATGGTTTATATATAGAATAACAGATACCCGTGAGTGAGTCACAGACTGGAATATAATCGAGGGGTTCGGTGTGGTTTATATAAAGAATAACAGATCCCCGGGAGTGAGTTACAGACTGTAATCTAGTCGAGGAGTTCGGGGTGGTTTATATATAGAATAACAGATACCTGGGAGTGAGTTACAGACTGGAATCTAATCGAGGGGTTCGGGGTGGTTTATATATAGAATAACAGATACCCCGGAGAGACTTACAGACTGGAATCTAATCAAGGGGTTCGGGTGGTTTATATATAGAATAACAGATACCCGGGTGTGAGTTACAGACTTGAAGCTAATTGAGGGTTCGTTGTTGTTTATATATCGAATAACAGTAAAACTGGTGTGAGTTACAGACTGGAATCTAATCGAGGGTTTCGGGGTGGTTTATATACAGAATAACAGATACCCGGGAGTGAGTTACAGACTGGAATCTAATCGAGGGATTCAGGGTGCATTATATATTGAATAACAGGTTTCCGGGAGTGATTTACAGACCGGAATCTAATCGAGGGGTTTGGGGTGGTTTATATACAGAATAACAGATACCTGGGAGTGAGTTACAGACTGGAATCTAATCGAGGAGTTCGGGGTGCTTTATATATAGAATAACAGACACCCAGGAGTGAATTACAGACGGGAATCTAATCGAGGAGTTCGGGGTGGTTTATATATAGAATAACAGATACCCGGGGGTGAGTTACAAACTGGAATCTAATCGAAGGGTTCAGGATGGTTTATATATAGAATAACAGATACCCGGGAGTGTGTTACAGACTGGAATCTAATCGAGAGGTTCGGGGTGGTTTATATATAGAATAACAGATACCTGGGAGTGAGTTACAGACTGCAATCTAATCGAGGGTTTCGGGGTGGTTTATATATAGAATAACAGATACCCAGGAGTGAGTTACAGACTGGAATATAATCGAGGTGTTCGGGGTGTTTTTTTATGTAGAATAACAGATACCCGGGTGTGAGTTACAGACTGTAATCTAGTCGAAGGGTTCGGGCTGGTTTATATATAGAATAACAGATACCTGGGAGTGGGTTACAGACTGGAATCTACCCGAGGGATTTTTTGCTGGTTTATATATAGAATAACAGATACCCGGGAGTGAGTTACAGACTGGAATCTAATCATGGGGTTCGGGGTGGTTTAAATATAGAATAACAGACATGCGGGAGTGTGTTACTGACTGGAATCTAATCGAATGTTCGAGTTGGTTTATATATAGAATAACAGATACCCGGGAGTGAGTTACAGACTGGAATCTAATCGAGGGGTTCTGGGTGGTGTATATATAGAATAGCAGATACTCGGGAGTGAGTTACAGACTTGAATCTAATCGTGGTGTTCGGTGTAGTTTATATATAGAATAACAGATACCCGGGAGTGAGTTACAGATTGGAATCTAATCGAGGGGTTCGGGGTGCTTTATATATAGAATAACAGATACCTGGGAGTGAGTTACAGACTGGAATCTAATCGAGGGGTTGGGGGTGGTTTGTATATCGAAAAGCAGATACTCGGGAGTGAGTTACAGACTGGAATCTAATCGAGGGGTTCAGGGTGGTTTCTGTAAGAAATAACAGATACCCGGGAGTGAGTTACAGACTGGAATCTAATAGATGTGTTTGGGGTGGTTTATATATAAGATAACAGATACCCGGGAGTGAGTTGCAGACTGGAATCTAATCGAGGGCTCGGGGTGGTTTTTTATAGAATAACAGATACCCGGGAGTGAGTTACAGACTGGAATCTAATCGAGGGGCTTAGGGTGGTTTATATATAGAAAAAGAGATAACTGGCAGTGTGTTACAGACTGAAATCTAATCGAGGGGTTCGGGGTGGTTTATATATAGAATAACCGATACCCGGGAGTGAGTTACAGACTGTAATCTAATCGAGAGGCTCGGGGTGGTTTATACATAGAATAACAGATCCCGGGAGTGAGTTACAGACTGGAATCTAATCGAGGGGTTCGGTGTGGTTTATATAAAGAATAACAGATCCCCGGGAGTGAGTTACAGACTGTAATCTAGTCGAGGAGTTCGGGGTGGTTTATATTTCGAATAACAGATACCCGGGAGTGAGTTACTGACTGGAATCTAATCAAGGGGTTCGGCGTGGTTTGTTTCTAGAACAACAGATACCAGGGAGTGAGTTACAGACTGGAAATTAATCGAGGGGTTCGGGGAGGTTTATATATAGAATAACAGATACCCGGGAGTGAGTTACAGACTGGAATCTAATCGAGGGGTTCGGGGTGGTTTATATATAGAATAACAGATACCCGGGAGTGAGTTACAGACTGGAATCTAATCGAGGGGTTCGGGGTGTTTTATATATAGAGTAACAGATACCCGGGAGTGAGTTACAGACTGGAATCTAATCGAGGGGTTCGGGGTGGTTTATATATAGAATAACAGATACCTGGGAGTGAGTTATAGACTGGAATCTAATTGAGGGGTTCAGAGTGGTTTAGATATAGAATAACAGATACCCGGGAGCGAGTTACAGACTGGAATCCAATCGAGGGGTTCGGGATGGTTTATATATAGAATAACAGATTCCTGGGAGTGAGTTACAGACTGGAATCTAATCGAGGGGTTCGGGATGGTTTATATATAGAATAACAGATACCCGGGAGTGAGTTACAGACTGGAATCTAATCCAGAGGTTCCGGGTGGTTTATGTATAGAATAACAGATACCCGGGAGTGAGTTACAGACTGGAATCTAATCGAGGGGTTCTGGGTGGTTTATATATAGAATAACAGATACCCGGGAGTGAGTTACAGACTGGAATCTAATCGAGGGGTTCTGGGTGGTTTATATATAGAATAACAGATACCCTGGAGTGAGTTACAGACTGGAATCTACTCGAGGGGTTCTGGGTGGTTTCCATATAGAATAATAATACCCGGGAGTGAGTTACAGACTGGAATCTAACCGAGGGGTTCGGAGTGGTTTATATATAGAATAACAGACACCCGGGAGTGAGTTACAGACTGGAATCTAATCGAGGGGTTTGGGGTGGTTTACATATTGAATAACAGATACCCGGGAGTGAGATACAGACTGGAATCTAATTGAGGGGTTCGGGGTTGTTTATAGATACAATAACAGAGACCCGGGAGTGAGTTACAGACTGGAATCTAATCGAGGGGTTCGGGGTGGTTTATATATAGAATAACAGATACCCGGCTGTACGTTGCAGAGTGGAATCTAATCAAGGGACTTTTTGGCGGTTTATACATGTAATAACAGATACCCGGGAGTAAGTTACAGACTGGATTCTAATCGAGGGGTTCAGGATGGTTTATATATAGAATAACAGATACTCGGGAGTGAGTTACAGACTGGAATCTAATCGAGGGGTTCGGGGTGGTTTATATATAGAATAACAGAAACCCGGGAGTGAGTTACAGACTGGAATCTAATCGAGGAGTTCGGGGTGGTTTATATATAGAATAACAGATACCCGGGAGTGAGTTACAGACTGGAATCTAATCGAGGGGTTCGGGGTGGTTTACATATAGAATAACAATACCCGGGAGATGAGTTACAGACTGGAATCTAACCGAGGGGTTCTGGGTGGTTTATATATAGAATAACATATACCCGGGAGTGAGTTACAGACTGGAATCTAATCGAGGGGTTTGGGGTGGTTTACATATAGAATAACAGATACCCGGGAGTGAGATACAGACTGGAATCTAATCGAGGGGTTCGGGGTTGTTTATAGATACAATAACAGAGACCCGGGAGTGAGTTACAGACTGGAATCTAATCGAGGGGTTCGGGGTGGTTTATATATAGAATAACAGATACCCGGCTGTACGTTGCAGAGTGGAATCTAATCAAGGGATTTTTTGGCGGTTTATACATATAATAACAGATACTCGGGAGTAAGTTCCACACTGGATTCTAATCGAGGGGTTCGGGATGGTTTATATATAGAATAACAGATCCTCGGGTGTGAGTTACAGACTGGAATCTAATCGAGGGGTTCGGGGTGGTTTATATATAGAATAACAGAAACCCGGGAGTGAGTTACAGACTGGAATCTAATCGAGGAGTTTGGGGTGGTTTATATATAGAAAAACAGGTACCCATGAGTGAGCTACTGACTGGAATCTAATCGAGTGGTTCGGGGTGATTAATAAATAGAATAAAAGATACCCGGGAGTGATTTTCAGACTGGAATCTAATCGAGGGGGTCGGGGAGGTTTATATATAGAATAACAGATACCCGGGAGTGTGTTACAGACTGGTATCTAATCGAGAGGTTCGGGGTGGTTTATATATAGAATAACAGATACCTGTGAGTGAGTTACAGACTGGAATCTAATCGAGGGTTTCGGGGTGGTTTATATATAGAATAACAGATACCCAGGAGTGAGTTACAGACTGGAATATAATCGAGATGTTCGGGGTGGTTTTTTATGTAGAATAACAGATACCCGGGTGTGAGTTACAGACTGTAATCTAGTCGAAGGGTTCGGGCTGGTTTATATATAGAATAACAGATACCTGGGAGTGGGTTACAGACTGGAATCTACCCGAGGGATTTTTTGCTGGTTTATATATAGAATAACCGATACCCGGGAGTGAGTTACAGACTGGAATCTAATCATGGGGTTCGGGGTGGTTTAAATATAGAATAACAGACATGCGGGAGTGAGTTACTGACTGGAATCTAATCGAAGGTTCGAGTTGGTTTATATATAGAATAACAGATACCCGGGAGTGAGTTACAGACTGGAATCTAATCGAGGGGTTCGGGGTGGTTTATATATAGAATAACAGATACCCGGGAGTGAGTTACAGACTGGACTCTAATCGAGGGTTTCAGGGTGGTTTAATTATAGAATAATAGGTACCCGGGAGTGAGTTACAGACTGGAATATAATCGAGGGGTTCTGGGTGGTGTATATATAGAATAACAGATACTCGGGAGTGAGATACAGACTGGAATCTAATCGTGGTGTTTGGTGTAGTTTGTATATAGAATAACAGATACCCGGGAGTGAATTACAGACTGGAATCTAATCGAGGGATTTGGGGTGGTTTATATATAGAATAACAGATACCCGGGAGTGAGTTACAGATTGGAATCTAATCGAGGGGTTCGGGGTGCTTTATATATAGAATAACAGATACCTGGGAGTGAGTTACAGACTGGAATCTAATCGAGGGGTTGGGGGTGGTTTGTATATCGAAAAGCAGATACTCGGGAGTGAGTTACAGACTGGAATCTAATCGAGGGGTTCAGGGTGGTTTCTGTAAGGAATAACAGATACCCGGGAGTGAGTTACAGACTGGAATCTAATAGATGTGTTTGGGGTGGTTTATATATAGAATAACAGATACCCGGGAGTGAGTTACAGACTGGAATCTAATCGAGGGCTCGGGGTGGTTTTTTATAGAATAACAGATACCCGGGAGTGAGTTACAGACTGGAATCTAATCGAGGGGCTTAGGGTGGTTTATATATAGAAAAAGAGATAACCGGCAGTGTGTTACAGACTGAAATCTAATCTAGGGGTTCGGGGTGGTTTATATATGGAATAACCGATACCCGGGAGTGAGTTACAGACTGTAATCTAATCGAGGGGTTCGGGGTGGTTTATACATAGAATAACAGATCCCGGGAGTGAGTTACAGACTGGAATCTAATCGAGGCGTTCGGGGTGGTTTATATATAGAATAACAGATACCGGTGAGTGAGTCACAGACTGGAATATAATCGAGGGGTTCGGTGTGGTTTATATAAAGAATAACAGATCCCCGGGAGTGAGTTACAGACTGTAATCTAGTCGAGGAGTTCGGGGTGGTTTATATATAGAATAACAGATACCTGGGAGTGAGTTACAGACTGGAATCTAATCGAGGGGTTCGGGGTGGTTTATATATAGAATAACAGATACCCGTGAGTGAGTCACAGACTGGAATATAATCGAGGGGTTCGGGGTGGTTTATATAAAGAATAACAGATCCCCGGGAGTGAGTTACAGACTGTAATCTAGTCGAGGAGTTCGGAGTGGTTTATATATAGAATAACAGATACCTGGGAGTGAGTTACAGACTGGAATTTAACCGAGGGATTTTTTGCTGGTTTATATATAGAATAACAGATAGCCGGGAGTGAGTTACAGACTGGAGTCTAATCGAGGGTTCGGGGTGGTTTATATATAGAATAACAGATACCCGGGAGTGAGTTACAGACTGGATCCTAATCGAGGCGTTCGGGGTGGTTTATACATAGAATAACAGATCCCGGGAGTGAGTTACAGACTGGAATCTAATCGAGGCGTTCGGGGTGGTTTATATATAGAATAACAGATACCCGTGAGTGAGTCACAGACTGGAATATAATCGAGGGGTTCGGAGTGGTTTATATAAAGAATAACAGATCCCCGGGAGTGAGTTACAGACTGTAATCTAGTCGAGGAGTTCGGGGTGGTTTATATATAGAATAACAGATACCTGGGAGTGAGTTACAGACTGGAATCTAATCGAGGGGTTCGGGGTGGTTTATATATAGAATAACAGATACCCGTGAGTGAGTCACAGACTGGAATATAATCGAGGGGTTCGGGGTGGTTTATATAAAGAATAACAGATCCCCGGGAGTGAGTTACAGACTGTAATCTAGTCGAGGAGTTCGGGGTGGTTTATATATAGAATAACAAATACCTGGGAGTGAGTTACAGACTGGAATCTAACCGAGGGATTTTTTGCTGGTTTATATATAGAATAACAGATACCCGGGAGTGAGTTACAGACTGGAGCCTAATCGAGGGTTCGGGGTGGTTTTTTATCGAATAACAGATAACCGGGAGTGAGTTACAGACTGGAATCTAATCGAGGGTTCTGGGTGGATTATATATATAATAACAGATACGGGGTGTGAGTTACACACTGGAATCTAATCGAGGGGTTCGGGTTGGTTTATAAACAGAATTACAGATACCCGGGAGTGAGTTACAGACTGGATCCTAATCGAGGGGTTCGGGGTGGTTTATATTCAGAAAAACAGAAACCCGGGAGTGAGTTACACACAGGAATCTAATCGAGGGGTTCAGGATGGTTTATATATAGAATAACAGATACCCGGGAGTGAGTTACAGACTGGAATCTAATCGAGGCGTTCGGGGTGGTTTATATATAGAATAACAGATACCCGTGAGTGAGTCACAGACTGGAATATAATCGAGGGGTTCACATAAAGAATAACAGATCCCCGGGAGTGAGTTACAGACTGTAATCTAGTCGAGGAGTTCGGGGTGGTTTATATATAGAATAACAGATACCTGGGAGTGAGTTACAGACTGGAATCTAATCGAGGGGTCGGGGTGGTTTATAGAAAGAATAACAGATACCCGGGAGTGTGTTACAGACTGGAATCTAATCGAGGGGTTCAGGGTGGTTTATATATAGAATAACAGATACCCGGGAGTGAGTTACAGACTGGAATCTAATCGAGGGGTTCAGGGTGGTTTATATATAGAATAACAGATACCCGGGAGTGAGTTACAGACTGGAATCTAATCGAGGCATTCGGGGTGGTTTATATATAGAATAACAGATACCCGTGAGTGAGTCACAGACTGGAATCTTATCGAGGTGTTCGGGGCGGTTTATATATAGAATAACAGATCCCCGGGAGTGAGTTACAGACTGTAATCTAGTCGAGGAGTTCGGGGTGGTTTATATATAGAATAACAGATACCTGGGAGTGAGTTACAGACTGGAATCTAATCGAGGGGTTCGGGGTGGTTTATATACAGAATAACAGATACCCGGGAGTGAGTTACAGACTGGAATCTACTCGAGGGGTTCGGGGTGGTTTATATATAGAATAACAAATACCCGGGAGAGAGTTACAGACTGGAATCTAATCGAGGGGTTCGGGGTGGTTTATATATAGAATAACAGATGCCCGGGAGTGAGTTACAGACTGGAATATAATCGAGGTGTTCGGGGTGGTTTATATATAGAATAACAGATCCCCGGGAGTGAGTTACAGACTGTAATCTAGTCGAGGAGTTCGGGGTGGTTTATATATAGAATAACAGATACCTGGGAGTGAGTTACAGACTGGAATCTAACCGAGGGATTTTTTGCTGGTTTATATATAGAATAACAGATACCCGGGAGTGAGTTACAGACTGGAATCTAATCGAGGGTTCGGGGTGGTTTATATATAGAATAACAGATATCCGGGAGTGAGTTACAGACTGGAATCTAATCGAGGGGTTCGGGGTGGTTTATATATAGAATAACAGATACCCGGGAGTGAGTTACAGACTGGAATCTAATCGAGGGGTTCAGGGTGGTTTATATATAGAATAACAGATACCCGGGAGTGAGTTACAGACTGGAATCTAATCGAGGGGTTCAGGGTGGTTTCTATAGAATAACAGATACCCGGGAGTGAGTTACAGACTGGAATCTAATCGAGGGGTTCGGGATGGTTTGTATATCGAATAACAGATACCCGGGAGTATGTTAGAGACTGGAATCTAATCGAGGTGTTCGATGTGGTTTATATGTAGAATAACAGATACCCGGGAGTGAGTTACAGACTGGAATCTAATCGAGGGATTCAGGGTGGTTTATATATAGAATAACAGATACCCGGGTGTGAGTTGCAGACTGGAATCTAATCGAGGGGTTCGGGGTGGTTTATATATAGAATAACAGATACCCGGGAGTGAGTTACAGACTGGAATCTAATCGAGGGATTCAGGGTGGTTTATATATAGAATAACAGATACCCGGGAGTGAGTTACAGACTGGAATCTAATCGAGGGGTTCGGGGTGGTTTATATGTAGAATAACAGATACCTGGGAGTGATTTACAGACTGGAATCTAACCGAGGGATTTTTTGCTGGTTTATATATAGAATAACAGATACCCGTGTAGCGCACAAAGAAGAATCCTTGGATCTGTATGGAGTGGGATCCTGCAGCTAGGCAAATCTTTTGTGCGCTGGGATAGGTGGTCAAGGAACAGCGTCTTACCGTGTCGGGGTGTATAAAGCTTTCTGTGCTCCCTGAGTCGACTAGGCATGGCGTCTCGTGGCCGTTAATTAGGACCGTTGTCGTTGTCGTCTGGAGTGTCCGGGGCCGAGCCTGATCGAGCGTAACCGAAGCGAGCCGTGGTTGTAGTAGTGGGGTGGGCTCCGTTGTTGCCGTCCAAGATGGCGGCGGTGGTGGACAAAATGGCCGCCCCCATGCGTCGTACAAATCTGGGGTGGTCCAAGATGGCGGCAACCCTTCCTCCCCTCGTGGTGGCCGGGACCCAAAATGGCGGCGTCTGCGGGTCGCACATGGTGTGCTGGGGGGTCTGGGGAGCGCTAGGACCGCGAGCGCTAGGACCACGCGGAGCTCCCTCACTGCGAGCGCTAGGACCGCAAGCGCTAGGACCGCGCGGAGCTCCCTCACCGCGAGCTCTTGGACCGCGAGCGCTAGGACCGCACGGAGCTCCCTCACCGGGGACAGCGGTGGTCGGGGCCCAAGTCGGCGGCGCCGGCGGGTCAAGCGTGGGGCCGCGAGCGCTGGGACCGTGCAGAGCTCCCTTGCCGGGGACAGCGGTGGTCGGGGCCCAAGTCGGCGGCGCCGGCGGGTCAGGCGTGGGGCCGCGAGCGCTGGGACCGTGCAGAGCTCCCTCACCGGGGACAGCGGTGGTCAGGGTCCAAGTAGGTGGCGCCGGCGGGTCAGGCGTGGGGCGCGGGACGGGAGTTAGGGTGGCGTTAGGGACGCGAAAAACCCCCTCCTCTCCGTGGGGAGTGTTGGCCGGGACCCAAAGCGGTAGCGCCGGCGGCGGGTCATACGTGGGCTGCGGGGAGGGGGGTTGGGGAGCGTAGGCGGCGTGCAGGGCTACCAGTTTTCCCGGGATCGCGGTGGTCGGGACCCAGAGCGGCTGCGCCTGCGGGTCGCACATGGCGTGCTGGGGGGGTTGGGAGGCATAGACTGCTTGTAGGGCTCCCTGTGCTCCCGGGACAGCGGCGACCTCGCGGGACCGGCACACAACCGCAAAGTGGCCCTTTTTCCCGCAGCTTTTGCAGATAGCTGCGCGGGCCGGGCAGCGCTGTCGGGGGTGTTTCGCCTGGCCGCAGAAATAACAGCGGGCGCCCCCGGTGCGACTCGGCGTTTGGACTGCGCAAGCCTGTGGGGCGTCCGGGGGGGGGGGGGGGGGTAGGGGGTTTGTCGCGACGGGTACGTACGGGGCCCAATGGCCTGCCACGCGGTCGGGGCCGTAGGCGCGGGTATTACGCGCGGCCACGTCTAGGGAGGCTGCTAGGGCCCGTGCCTCTGAGAGTCCTAGCGACTCTTTTTCTAGAAGTCTTTGGCGGATTTGGGAGGATTGCATACCTGCCACAAAAGCATCACGCATTAACATGTCCGTGTGTTCGTTTGCATTCACCGACGGGCAGCTGCAGGCTCTTCCCAAAATCAGCAGCGCGGCGTAGAACTCGTCCATCGATTCTCCGGGAGCTTGCCGTCTCGTCGCGAGCTGCTGGCGAGCGTAGATTTGGTTAACTGGGCGAACGTAGAGACTTCTCAGTGCTGTGAACGCCGTCTGGAAATCGTGGGTGTCTTCAATGAGGGTGAAAATCTCCGTGCTCACCCTCGAGTGCAGGACCTGCAGTTTTTGTCCATCTGAGACTCGGCCGGTGGCCGTTCTGAGGTAGGCCTCAAAGCAAGTCTGCCAGTGTTTGAAGGCTGCTGCCGCATTCACTGCGTGGGGGCTGATCCTCAGGCATTCCGGAATGATCCTGAGCTCCATAGTCCTTTTTAGTTACGCTTAATAAATTGTAGCGCACAAAGACTCCATGAGACGAATAGAGTGAAGTCGATGAGGCTTTATTAAGCGTGTCTGTTCCCCCAGCAGCTCGATAGTAAACTGGCCTGCGGGGGAAGACACCGGCTTCTTATACTTCGCCTTCAGGGCGGAGCTTGAGGTCAACGGCCAACCAGGACCCGGGATCTGTCAGCCAATGACATTAGGGCTTCCAGTCCCACATGACCCCCAATACAAACTACCACAACCCGGGAGTGAGTTACAGACTATAATCTAATCGAGGGTTTCGGGGGGGTTTATATACAGAATAACAGATACCCGGGAGTGAGTTACAGACTGGAATCTAATCGAGGGTTCGGGGTGCTTTATATATAGAATAACAGATACCCGGGAGTGAGTTACTGACTGGAATCTAATCAAGGGGTTCGGGATGGTTTATATATAGAATAACAGACACCCAGGAGTGAGTTACAGACTGGAATCTAATCGAGGGTTCGGGGTGGTTTATATTTCGAATAACAGATACCCGGGAGTGAGTTACAGACTGGAATCTAATCAAGGGGTTCGGGGTGGTTTGTTTCTAGAATAACAGATACCAGAGAGTGAGTTACAGACTGGAAATTAATCGAGGGGTTCGGGGAGGTTTATATATAGAATAACAGATACCTGGGAGTGAGTTATAGACTGGAATCTAATTGAGGGGTTCAGGGTGGTTTAGATATAGAATAACAGATACCCGGGAGTGAGTTACAGACTGGAATCTAATCGAGGGGTTCGGGGATGATTTATATATAGAATAACAGATACCCGGGAGTGAGTTACAGACTGGAATCTAATCGAGGGGTTCGGGGTGGTTTATATATAGAATAACAGATACCCGGGAGAGAGTTACAGACTGGAATCCAATCGAGGGGTTTGGGGTGGTTTATATATAGAATAACAGATACCTGGGAGTGAGTTACAGACTGGAATCTAATCGAGGGGTTCGGGGTGGTTTAGATATAGAATAACAGATACCTGGGAGTGAGTTATAGACTGGAATCTAATTGAGGGGTTCAGGGTGGTTTAGATATAGAATAACAGATACCCGGGAGAGAATTACAGACTGGAATCCAATCGAGGGGTTCGGGGTGGTTTATATATAGAATAACAGATACCTGGGAGTGAGTTACAGACTGGAATCTAATCGAGGGTTTCTGGGTGGTTTATATGTAGAATAACAGATACCCGGGAGTGAGTTACAGACTGGAATCTAATCGAGGGGTTGGGGGTGGTTTGTATATCGAAAAGCTTATACCCGGGAGCGAGTTACAGACTGGAATCTAAACAAGGGGTTCAGGGTGTTTTATATATAGGATAACAGATACCCGGGAGTGAGTTACAGACTGGAATCTAATCGATGTGTTCGGGGTGGTTTATATATAGAATAACAGATACCCGGGAGTGAGTTACAGACTGGAATCTAATCGAGGGGTTAGGGGTGTTTTTTTATAGAATAACAGATACCCGGGAGTGAGTTACAGACTGGAATCTAATTGAGGGTTCGGGGTGGATTATATATAGAATAACGGATTCCCGGGAGTGAGTTACAGACAGAAATCTCATCGAGGTTTTTGGGGTCGTTTATATATAGAATAACAGATACCCGGGAGTAAGTTACAGACTGGATTCTAATCTAGGAGTTCGGGGTGGTTTATATGTAGAATAACAGATACCCGGGAGTAAGTTACAGACTGGATTCTAATCGAGGTGTTCGGGATGGTTTATATATAGAATAACAGATACCCGGGAGTGAGTTACAGACTGGAATCTAATCGAGGGGTTCGGGGTGGTTTATATATAGAATAACAGATACCTGAGAGTGAGTTACAGACTGGAATCTAATCGAGGTGCTCGGGTGGTTTATATATAGAATAACAGATACCTGGGAGTGAGTTACAGACTGGAATCTAATCGAGGGGTTCGGGGTGGTTTATATATAGAACAACAGATACTCGGGAGTGAGTTACACACTGGAATCTAATCGAGGGGTTCGGGTTGGTTTATAAACAGATTAACAGATACCCGGGAGTGAGTTACTCACTGGAATCTAATTGAGGGTTCGGGGTGGATTATATATAGAATAACAGACACCCGGGAGTGAGTTACAGACTGGAATCTAATCGAGGGGTTCGGGTTGGTTTATAAACAGAATAACAGATACCCGGGAGTGAGTTACTGACTGGAATCTAATTGAAGGTTCGGGGTGGATTATATATAGAATAACAGATACCCGGGAGTGAGTTACAGACTGGAATCTAATCGAGGGGTTCTGTGTGGTTTATATGTAGAATAACAGATACCCGGGAGTGAGTTACAGAGTGGAATTTAATCGAGGGTTTTGTGGGTGGTTTGTATATCGAAAAGCAGATACCCGGGAGTGAGTTACAGATTGGAGTCTAATCGAGGGTTCGGGGTGGTTTTTTATCGAATAACAGATAACCGGGAGTGAGTTACAGACTGGAATCTAATCGAGGGTTCGGGGTGGATTATATAGAGAATAACAGATACCCGGGAGTGAGTTACAGACAGGAATCTAATCGAGGGGTTCAGGGTGGTTTATATCTCGAATAACAGATACGCGGGAGTGAGTTACAGACTGGAATCTAATCGAGGGGTTCGGGGTGGTATATATATAGAATAACAGATACCCAGGAGTGAGTTACAGACTGGAATCGAATCGAGGGGTTCGGAGTGGTTTATATATAGAATAACAGATACCCGGGAGTGAGTTACAGACTGGAATCTAATCGAGGGGTTCGGGTGGTTTATATATAGACTAACAGATACCCGGGAGTGAGTTACAGACTGGAATCTAATCGAGGGGTTCGGGTGGTTTATATATAGAATAACAGATACCCGGGAGTGAGTTACAGACTGGAATCTAATCGAGGGATTCGGGGTGGTTTATATATAGAATAACAGATACCCGGGAGTGAGTTACAGACTGGAATCTAATCGACGGGTTCGGGATGGTTTATATATAGAATAACAGATACCCGGGAGTGAGTTACCGACTGGAAACTAATCAAGGGGTTCGGGGTGGTTTAGATATAGAATAACAGATTCCCGGAAGTGAGTAACAGACTGGAATTTAATCGAGGGGTTCGGGGTGCTTTATATATAGAATAACAGACACCCGGAAGTGAGTTACAGACTGGAATCTAATCGAGGGGTTCGGGGTGGTTTATATATAGAATAACAGATTCCCGGAAGTGAGTAACAGACTGGAATTTAATCGAGGGGTTCGGGGTGCTTTATATATAGAATAACAGACACCCGGGAGTGAGTTACAGACTGGAATCTAATCGAGGAGTTCGGGGTGGTTTATATATAGAATAACAGATACCCGGGAGTGAGTTACAGACTGGAATCTAATCGAGGGGTTCGGGGTGGTTTATATATAGAATAACAGATACCCGGGAGTGAGTTACACACTGGAATCTAATCGAGTGGTTCGGGGTGGTTTATATATAGAATAACAGATACCCGGGAGTGAGTTACAGACTGGAATCTAATCGAGGGGTTCAGGGTGGTTTATATTTAGAATAACAGATACCCGGGTGTGAGTTACAGACTGGAATCTAATCGAGGGGTTCAGGGTGGTTTATATATAGAATAACAGATACCCGGGAGTGAGTTACAGACTGGAATCTAATCGAGGGGTTCGGGGTGGTTTATATATAGAATAACAGATACCCGGGAGTGAGTTACAGACTGGAATCTAATCGAGGGGTTCGGGGTGGTTTATATATAGAATAACAGACACCCGGGAGAGAGTTACAGACTGGAATCCAATCGAGGGGTTTGGGGTGGTTTATATATAGAATAACAGATACCTGGGAGTGAGTTACAGACTGGAATCTAATCGAGGGGTTCGGGGTGGTTTAGATATAGAATAACAGATACCTGGGAGTGAGTTATAGACTGGAATCTAATTGAGGGGTTCAGGGTGGTTTAGATATAGAATAACAGATACCCGGGAGAGAGTTACAGACTGGAATCCAATCGAGGGGTTCGGGGTGGTTTATATATAGAATAACAGATACCTGGGAGTGAGTTACAGACTGGAATCTAATCGAGGGTTTCTGGGTGGTTTATATGTAGAATAACAGATACCCGGGAGTGAGTTACAGACTGGAATCTAATCGAGGGGTTGGGGGTGGTTTGTATATCGAAAAGCTTATACCCGGGAGTGAGTTACAGACTGGAATCTAAACGAGGGGTTCAGGGTGTTTTATATATAGGATAACAGATACCCGGGAGTGAGTTACAGACTGGAATCTAATCGATGTGTTCGGGGTGGTTTATATATAGAATAACAGATACCCGGGAGTGAGTTACAGACTGGAATCTAATCGAGGGGTTAGGGGTGTTTTTTTATAGAATAACAGATACCCGGGAGTGAGTTACAGACTGGAATCTAATTGAGGGTTCGGGGTGGATTATATATAGAATAACAGATTCCCGGGAGTGAGTTACAGACAGAAATCTCATCGAGGTTTTTGGGGTCGTTTATATATAGAATAAAAGATACCCGGGAGTAAGTTACAGACTGGATTCTAATCTAGGAGTTCGGGGTGGTTTATATGTAGAATAACAGATACCCGGGAGTAAGTTACAGACTGGATTCTAATCGAGGTGTTCGGGATGGTTTATATATAGAATAACAGATACCCGGGAGTGAGTTACAGACTGGAATCTAATCGAGGGGTTCGGGGTGGTTTATATATAGAATAACAGATACCTGAGAGTGAGTTACAGACTGGAATCTAATCGAGGTGCTCGGGTGGTTTATATATAGAATAACAGATACCTGGGAGTGAGTTACAGACTGGAATCTAATCGAGGGGTTCGGGGTGGTTTATATATAGAATAACAGATACTCGGGAGTGAGTTACACACTGGAATCTAATCGAGGGGTTCGGGTTGGTTTATAAACAGAATAACAGATACCCGGGAGTGAGTTACTCACTGGAATCTAATTGAGGGTTCGGGGTGGATTATATATAGAATAACAGACACCCGGGAGTGAGTTACAGACTGGAATCTAATCGAGGGGTTCGGGTTGGTTTATAAACAGAATAACAGATACCCGGGAGTGAGTTACTGACTGGAATCTAATTGAGGGTTCGTGGTGGATTATATATAGAATAACAGATACCCGGGAGTGAGTTACAGACTGGAATCTAATCGAGGGGTTCTGTGTGGTTTATATGTAGAATAACAGATACCCGGGAGTGAGTTACAGAGTGGAATTTAATCGAGGGTTTTGTGGGTGGTTTGTATATCGAAAAGCAGATACCCGGGAGTGAGTTACAGATTGGAGTCTAATCGAGGGTTCGGGGTGGTTTTTTATCGAATAACAGATAACCGGGAGTGAGTTACAGACTGGAATCTAATCGAGGGTTCGGGGTGGATTATATAGAGAATAACAGATACCCGGGAGTGAGTTACAGACAGGAATCTAATCGAGGGGTTCAGGGTGGTTTATATCTCGAAAAACAGATACGCGGGAGTGAGTTACAGACTGGAATCTAATCGAGGGGTTCGGGGTGGTATATATATAGAATAACAGATACCCTGGAGTGAGTTACAGACTGGAATCTAATCGAGGGGTTCGGAGTGGTTTATATATAGAATAACAGATACCCGGGAGTGAGTTACAGACTGGAATCTAATCGAGGGGTTCGGGTGGTTTATATATAGAATAACAGATACCCGGGAGTGAGTTACAGACTGGAATCTAATCGAGGGGTTCGGGTGGTTTATATATAGAATAACAGATACCCGGGAGTGAGTTACAGACTGGAATCTAATCGAGGGATTCGGGGTGGTTTATATATAGAATAACAGATACCCGGGAGTGAGTTACAGACTGGAATCTAATCGACGGGTTCGGGATGGTTTATATATAGAATAACAGATACCCGGGAGTGAGTTACCGACTGGAAACTAATCAAGGGGTTCGGGGTGGTTTAGATATAGAATAACAGATTCCCGGAAGTGAGTAACAGACTGGAATTTAATCGAGGGGTTCGGGGTGCTTTATATATAGAATAACAGACACCCGGAAGTGAGTTACAGACTGGAATCTAATCGAGGGGTTCGGGGTGGTTTATATATAGAATAACAGATTCCCGGAAGTGAGTAACAGACTGGAATTTAATCGAGGGGTTCGGGGTGCTTTATATATAGAATAACAGACACCCGGGAGTGAGTTACAGACTGGAATCTAATCGAGGAGTTCGGGGTGGTTTATATATAGAATAACAGATACCCGGGAGTGAGTTACAGACTGGAATCTAATCGAGGGGTTCGGGGTGGTTTATATATAGAATAACAGATACCCGGGAGTGAGTTACACACTGGAATCTAATCGAGTGGTTCGGGGTGGTTTATATATAGAATAACAGATACCCGGGAGTGAGTTACAGACTGGAATCTAATCGAGGGGTTCAGGGTGGTTTATATTTAGAATAACAGATACCCGGGAGTGAGTTACAGACTGGAATCTAATCGAGTGGATCGGGGTGGTTTATATATAGAATAACAGATACCCGGGAGAGAGTTACAGACTGGAATCTAATCGACGGGTTCGGGATGGTTTATATATAGAATAACAGATACCCGGGAGTGAGTTACCGACTGGAAACTAATCAAGGGGTTCGGGGTGGTTTAGATATAGAATAACAGATTCCCGGAAGTGAGTAACAGACTGGAATTTAATCGAGGGGTTCGGGGTGCTTTATATATAGAATAACAGACACCGGGGAGTGAGTTACAGACTGGAATCTAATCGAGGGGTTCGGGGTGGTTTATATATAGAATAACAGATTCCCGGAAGTGAGTAACAGACTGGAATTTAATCGAGGGGTTCGGGGTGCTTTATATATAGAATAACAGACACCCGGGAGTGAGTTACAGACTGGAATCTAATCGAGGAGTTCGGGGTGCTTTATATATAGAATAACAGATACCCGGGAGTGAGTTACACACTGGAATCTAATCGAGTGGTTCGGGGTGGGTTATATATAGAATAACAGATACCCGGGAGTGAGTTACAGACTGGAATCTAATCGAGGGGTTCAGGGTGGTTTATATTTAGAATAACAGATACCCGGGAGTGAGTTACAGACTGGAATCTAATCGAGTGGATCGGGGTGGTTTATATATAGAATAACAGATACCCGGGAGTGAGTTACAGACTGGAACCTAATCGAGGGGTTCGGGGTGGTTTATATATAGAATAACAGATACACGGGAGTGAGTTACAGACTGGAATCTAATCGCGGGGTTCGGGGTGGTTTATATATAGAATAACAGATACCCGGGAGTGAGTTACTGACTGGAATCTAATCGAGGGGTTTGGGGTGGTTTATGTATAGAATAACAGATACCCGGGAGTGAGGGACAGACTGGAATCTAATCGAGGGGTTCGGGGTGGTTTATATATAGAATAACAGAGACCCGGGAGAGAGTTACAGACTGGAATCTAATCGAGGGGGTCGGTGTGGTTTATATATAGAATAACAGATACCCTGGAGAGAGTTACAGACTGGAATCTAATCGAGGGGTTCGGGGTGGTTTATATATAGATTTACAGATACGCGGGAGTGAGTTTCAGACTGGAATCTAATGGAGGGGTTCAGGGTGGTTTATATATAGAATAACAGATACCCGGGAGTGAGTTACAGACTGGAATCTAATCGAGGGGTTCGGGGTGGTTTATATATAGAATAACAGATACCCGGGAGTGAGTTACATACTGGAATCTAATCGAGGGGTTCGGGGTGGTTTATATATAGATTTACAGATACGCGGGAGTGAGTTTCAGACTGGAATCTAATGGAGGGGTTCAGGGTGGTTTATATATAGAATAACAGATACCCGGGAGTGAGTTGATGACTGGAATCTAATCGAGGGGTTCGGGGTGGTTTATATATAGAATAACAGATACCCGGGAGTGAGTTACATACTGGAATCTAATCGAGGGGTTCGGGGTTGTTTACATATAGAATAACAGATACCCGGGTGTAAGTTACAGCTGGAATCTAATCGAGGGTTTTGGCGTGGTTTATATATAGAATAACAGATACCCGGGTGTAAGTTACAGACTGGAAACTAATCGAGGGCTTCGGGGGGGTTTATATATAGAATAACAGATACCCAGTGTGAGTTACTGACTGGAATCTAATCGAGCCATTTGGCGTGGTTTATATATAGAATAACAGATACCCGGGAGTGAGTTACAGACTGGATTCTAATCGAGGGATACGGGGTGGTTTATATATAGAGTATCAGATACCCGGGAGTGAGTTACAGACTGGAATCTAATCGAGGGGTTCAGGGTGGTTTCAATATCGAAAAGCAGTTACCCGGGAGTGAGTTACAGACTGGAATCTAATCGAGGGGTTCATGGTTGTATATATATAGAATAACAGATACCAGGGAGTGAATTACAGACTGCAATCTAATCGAGGGTTCGGGGTGGTTTTTTATAGAATAACAGATACCCGGGAGTGAGTTACAGACTGGAATCTAATCGAGGGGTTCGGGGTGGTTTATATATAGAATAACAGATACGCGGGAGTGAGTTACAGATTGGAATCTAATCGAGGGGTTCTGGGTGGTTTATATATAGAATACCAGATATCCGGGAGTGAGTTACAGGCTGGAATCTAATCGAGGGGTTCGGGGTGGTTTATATATAGAATAACAGATACCCGCGAGTGAGTTACAGACTGGAATCTAATCGATGTGTCCGGGGTGGTTTATATATAGAGTAACAGATACCCGGGAGTGAGTTACAGACTGGAATCTAATCGAGGATTTGGGGTTGTTTATCTGTAGAATAACAGATACCCAGGAGTGAGTTACAGACTGGAATCTATTCGAGGGGTTCGGTGTGGTTTATATATAGAATAACTGATACCCTGGAGAGAGTTACAAACTGGAATTTAATCGAGGGGTTCGGGGTGGTTTATATATAGATTAACAGATACGCGGGAGTGAGTTACAGATTGGAATCTAATCGAGGGGCTCAGTGTGCTTTATATATAGAATAACAGATACCCGGGAGTGAGTTACAGACTGGAATCTAATCGAGGGGTTCGGTGTGGTTTATATATAGAATAAGAGATACCCTGGAGAGAGTTACAGACTGGAATCTAATCGAGGGGTTCGGTGTGGTTTATCTATCGAATAACAGTTATCCTGGAGAGAGTTACAGACTGGAATCTAATCGAGGTGTTCGGGGTGGTTTATATATTGATTAACAGATACGCGGGAGTGAGTTACAGACTGGAATCTAATCGAGGGGTTCAGGGTGGTTTATATATAGAATAACAGATACCAGGGAGTGAGTTACAGACTGGAATCTAATTGAGGGGTACGGCGTGGTTTATATATAGAATAACAGATTCCCGGGAGAGAGTTACGTACAGGAATCTAATCGAGGGGTTCGGGGTGGTTTATATATAGAATAACAGATACCCGGGAGTGAGTTACACACTGGAATCTAATCGAGTGGTTCGGGGTGGTTTATATATAGAATAACAGATACCCGGGAGTGAGTTACAGACTGGAATCTAATCGAGGGGTTCAGGGTGGTTTATATTTAGAATAACAGATACCCGGGTGTGAGTTACAGACTGGAATCTAATCGAGGGGTTCAGGGTGGTTTATATATAGAATAACAGATACCCGGGAGTGAGTTACAGACTGGAATCTAATCGAGGGGTTCGGGGTGGTTTATATATAGAATAACAGATACCCGGGAGTGAGTTACAGACTGGAATCTAATCGAGGGGTTCGGGGTGGTTTATATATAGAATAACAGACACCCGGGAGAGAGTTACAGACTGGAATCCAATCGAGGGGTTTGGGGTGGTTTATATATAGAATAACAGATACCTGGGAGTGAGTTACAGACTGGAATCTAATCGAGGGGTTCGGGGTGGTTTAGATATAGAATAACAGATACCTGGGAGTGAGTTATAGACTGGAATCTAATTGAGGGGTTCAGGGTGGTTTAGATGTAGAATAACAGATACCCGGGAGAGAGTTACAGACTGGAATCCAATCGAGGGGTTCGGGGTGGTTTATATATAGAATAACAGATACCTGGGAGTGAGTTACAGACTGGAATCTAATCGAGGGTTTCTGGGTGGTTTATATGTAGAATAACAGATACCCGGGAGTGAGTTACAGACTGGAATCTAATCGAGGGGTTGGGGGTGGTTTGTATATCGAAAAGCTTATACCCGGGAGTGAGTTACAGACTGGAATCTAAACGAGGGGTTCAGGGTGTTTTATATATAGGATAACAGATACCCGGGAGTGAGTTACAGACTGGAATCTAATCGATGTGTTCGGGGTGGTTTATATATAGAATAACAGATACCCGGGAGTGAGTTACAGACTGGAATCTAATCGAGGGGTTAGGGGTGTTTTTTTATAGAATAACAGATACCCGGGAGTGAGTTACAGACTGGAATCTAATTGAGGGTTCGGGGTGGATTATATATAGAATAACAGATTCCCGGGAGTGAGTTACAGACAGAAATCTCATCGAGGTTTTTGGGGTCGTTTATATATAGAATAAAAGATACCCGGGAGTAAGTTACAGACTGGATTCTAATCTAGGAGTTCGGGGTGGTTTATATGTAGAATAACAGATACCCGGGAGTAAGTTACAGACTGGATTCTAATCGAGGTGTTCGGGATGGTTTATATATAGAATAACAGATACCCGGGAGTGAGTTACAGACTGGAATCTAATCGAGGGGTTCGGGGTGGTTTATATATAGAATAACAGATACCTGAGAGTGAGTTACAGACTGGAATCTAATCGAGGTGCTCGGGTGGTTTATATATAGAATAACAGATACCTGGGAGTGAGTTACAGACTGGAATCTAATCGAGGGGTTCGGGGTGGTTTATATATAGAATAACAGATACTCGGGAGTGAGTTACACACTGGAATCTAATCGAGGGGTTCGGGTTGGTTTATAAACAGAATAACAGATACCCGGGAGTGAGTTACTCACTGGAATCTAATTGAGGGTTCGGGGTGGATTATATATAGAATAACAGACACCCGGGAGTGAGTTACAGACTGGAATCTAATCGAGGGGTTCGGGTTGGTTTATAAACAGAATAACAGATACCCGGGAGTGAGTTACTGACTGGAATCTAATTGAGGGTTCGTGGTGGATTATATATAGAATAACAGATACCCGGGAGTGAGTTACAGACTGGAATCTAATCGAGGGGTTCTGTGTGGTTTTTATGTAGAATAACAGATACCCGGGAGTGAGTTACAGAGTGGAATTTAATCGAGGGTTTTGTGGGTGGTTTGTATATCGAAAAGCAGATACCCGGGAGTGAGTTACAGATTGGAGTCTAATCGAGGGTTCGGGGTGGTTTTTTATCGAATAACAGATAACCGGGAGTGAGTTACAGACTGGAATCTAATCGAGGGTTCGGGGTGGATTATATAGAGAATAACAGATACCCGGGAGTGAGTTACAGACAGGAATCTAATCGAGGGGTTCAGGGTGGTTTATATCTCGAAAAACAGATACGCGGGAGTGAGTTACAGACTGGAATCTAATCGAGGGGTTCGGGGTGGTATATATATAGAATAACAGATACCCTGGAGTGAGTTACAGACTGGAATCTAATCGAGGGGTTCGGAGTGGTTTATATATAGAATAACAGATACCCGGGAGTGAGTTACAGACTGGAATCTAATCGAGGGGTTCGGGTGGTTTATATATAGAATAACAGATACCCGGGAGTGAGTTACAGACTGGAATCTAATCGAGGGGTTCGGGTGGTTTATATATAGAATAACAGATACCCGGGAGTGAGTTACAGACTGGAATCTAATCGAGGGATTCGGGGTGGTTTATATATAGAATAACAGATACCCGGGAGTGAGTTACAGACTGGAATCTAATCGACGGGTTCGGGATGGTTTATATATAGAATAACAGATACCCGGGAGTGAGTTACCGACTGGAAACTAATCAAGGGGTTCGGGGTGGTTTAGATATAGAATAACAGATTCCCGGAAGTGAGTAACAGACTGGAATTTAATCGAGGGGTTCGGGGTGCTTTATATATAGAATAACAGACACCCGGAAGTGAGTTACAGACTGGAATCTAATCGAGGGGTTCGGGGTGGTTTATATATAGAATAACAGATTCCCGGAAGTGAGTAACAGACTGGAATTTAATCGAGGGGTTCGGGGTGCTTTATATATAGAATAACAGACACCCGGGAGTGAGTTACAGACTGGAATCTAATCGAGGAGTTCGGGGTGGTTTATATATAGAATAACAGATACCCGGGAGTGAGTTACAGACTGGAATCTAATCGAGGGGTTCGGGGTGGTTTATATATAGAATAACAGATACCCGGGAGTGAGTTACACACTGGAATCTAATCGAGTGGTTCGGGGTGGTTTATATATAGAATAACAGATACCCGGGAGTGAGTTACAGACTGGAATCTAATCGAGGGGTTCAGGGTGGTTTATATTTAGAATAACAGATACCCGGGAGTGAGTTACAGACTGGAATCTAATCGAGTGGATCGGGGTGGTTTATATATAGAATAACAGATACCCGGGAGAGAGTTACAGACTGGAATCTAATCGACGGGTTCGGGATGGTTTATATATAGAATAACAGATACCCGGGAGTGAGTTACCGACTGGAAACTAATCAAGGGGTTCGGGGTGGTTTAGATATAGAATAACAGATTCCCGGAAGTGAGTAACAGACTGGAATTTAATCGAGGGGTTCGGGGTGCTTTATATATAGAATAACAGACACCCGGGAGTGAGTTACAGACTGGAATCTAATCGAGGGGTTCGGGGTGGTTTATATATAGAATAACAGATTCCCGGAAGTGAGTAACAGACTGGAATTTAATCGAGGGGTTCGGGGTGCTTTATATATAGAATAACAGACACCCGGGAGTGAGTTACAGACTGGAATCTAATCGAGGAGTTCGGGGTGCTTTATATATAGAATAACAGATACCCGGGAGTGAGTTACACACTGGAATCTAATCGAGTGGTTCGGGGTGGGTTATATATAGAATAACAGATACCCGGGAGTGAGTTACAGACTGGAATCTAATCGAGGGGTTCAGGGTGGTTTATATTTAGAATAACAGATACCCGGGAGTGAGTTACAGACTGGAATCTAATCGAGTGGATCGGGGTGGTTTATATATAGAATAACAGATACCCGGGAGTGAGTTACAGACTGGAACCTAATCGAGGGGTTCGGGGTGGTTTATATATAGAATAACAGATACACGGGAGTGAGTTACAGACTGGAATCTAATCGCGGGGTTCGGGGTGGTTTATATATAGAATAACAGATACCCGGGAGTGAGTTACTGACTGGAATCTAATCGAGGGGTTTGGGGTGGTTTATGTATAGAATAACAGATACCCGGGAGTGAGGGACAGACTGGAATCTAATCGAGGGGTTCGGGGTGGTTTATATATAGAATAACAGAGACCCGGGAGAGAGTTACAGACTGGAATCTAATCGAGGGGGTCGGTGTGGTTTATATATAGAATAACAGATACCCTGGAGAGAGTTACAGACTGGAATCTAATCGAGGGGTTCGGGGTGGTTTATATATAGATTTACAGATACGCGGGAGTGAGTTTCAGACTGGAATCTAATGGAGGGGTTCAGGGTGGTTTATATATAGAATAACAGATACCCGGGAGTGAGTTACAGACTGGAATCTAATCGAGGGGTTCGGGGTGGTTTATATATAGAATAACAGATACCCGGGAGTGAGTTGATGACTGGAATCTAATCGAGGGGTTCGGGGTGGTTTATATATAGAATAACAGATACCCGGGAGTGAGTTACATACTGGAATCTAATCGAGGGGTTCGGGGTTGTTTACATATAGAATAACAGATACCCGGGTGTAAGTTACAGCTGGAATCTAATCGAGGGTTTTGGCGTGGTTTATATATAGAATAACAGATACCCGGGTGTAAGTTACAGACTGGAAACTAATCGAGGGCTTCGGGGGGGTTTATATATAGAATAACAGATACCCAGTGTGAGTTACTGACTGGAATCTAATCGAGCCATTTGGCGTGGTTTATATATAGAATAACAGATACCCGGGAGTGAGTTACAGACTGGATTCTAATCGAGGGATACGGGGTGGTTTATATATAGAGTATCAGATACCCGGGAGTGAGTTACAGACTGGAATCTAATCGAGGGGTTCAGGGTGGTTTCAATATCGAAAAGCAGTTACCCGGGAGTGAGTTACAGACTGGAATCTAATCGAGGGGTTCATGGTTGTATATATATAGAATAACAGATACCAGGGAGTGAATTACAGACTGCAATCTAATCGAGGGTTCGGGGTGGTTTTTTATAGAATAACAGATACCCGGGAGTGAGTTACAGACTGGAATCTAATCGAGGGGTTCGGGGTGGTTTATATATAGAATAACAGATACGCGGGAGTGAGTTACAGATTGGAATCTAATCGAGGGGTTCTGGGTGGTTTATATATAGAATACCAGATATCCGGGAGTGAGTTACAGGCTGGAATCTAATCGAGGGGTTCGGGGTGGTTTATATATAGAATAACAGATACCCGCGAGTGAGTTACAGACTGGAATCTAATCGATGTGTCCGGGGTGGTTTATATATAGAGTAACAGATACCCGGGAGTGAGTTACAGACTGGAATCTAATCGAGGATTTGGGGTTGTTTATCTGTAGAATAACAGATACCCAGGAGTGAGTTACAGACTGGAATCTATTCGAGGGGTTCGGTGTGGTTTATATATAGAATAACTGATACCCTGGAGAGAGTTACAAACTGGAATTTCATCGAGGGGTTCGGGGTGGTTTATATATAGATTAACAGATACGCGGGAGTGAGTTACAGATTGGAATCTAATCGAGGGGCTCAGTGTGCTTTATATATAGAATAACAGATACCCGGGAGTGAGTTACAGACTGGAATCTAATCGAGGGGTTCGGTGTGGTTTATATATAGAATAAGAGATACCCTGGAGAGAGTTACAGACTGGAATCTAATCGAGGGGTTCGGTGTGGTTTATCTATCGAATAACAGTTATCCTGGAGAGAGTTACAGACTGGAATCTAATCGAGGTGTTCGGGGTGGTTTATATATTGATTAACAGATACGCGGGAGTGAGTTACAGACTGGAATCTAATCGAGGGGTTCAGGGTGGTTTATATATAGAATAACAGATACCAGGGAGTGAGTTACAGACTGGAATCTAATTGAGGGGTACGGCGTGGTTTATATATGGAATAACAGATTCCCGGGAGAGAGTTACGTACAGGAATCTAATCGAGGGGTTCAGGGTGGTTTATAGAAGAATAACAGATACCCAGGAGTGAGTTACAGACTGGAATCTAATCGAGGGGTTCGGTGTGGTTTATATATAGAATAACAGATACCCTGGAGAGAGTTACAGACTGGAATCTAATCGAGGTGTTCGGGGTGGTTTATATATAGATTAACAGATACGCGGGAGTGAGTTACAGACTGGAATCTAATCGAGGGGTTTGGGGTGGTTTATATATAGAAAAACAGATACCCGGGAGTGAGTTACAGACTGGAATCTAATCGAGGGGTTCAGGGTGGTTTATATATAGAATAACAGATACCCGGGAGTGAGTTACAGACTGGAATCTAATCAAGGGGTTCGGGGTGGTTTAGATATAGAATAACAGACTCCCGGAAGTGAGTAACAGACTGGAATCTAATCGAGGGGTTCGGGGTGCTTTATATATAGAATAACGGACACCCGGGAGTGAGTTACAGACTGGAATCTAATCGAGATGTTCAGGGTGGTTAATATTTAGAATAACAGATACCCGGGAGTGAGTTACAGACTGGAATCTAATCGAGTGAATCGGGGTGGTTTATATATAGAATAACAGATACCCGGGAGTGAGTTACAGACTGGAACCTAATCGAGGGGTTCGGGGTGGTTTATATATAGAATAACAGGTGCCAGGGAGTGAGTTACAGACTGGAATCTAATCGAGGGGTGCGGCGTGGTTTATATATAGAATAACAGATACCCAGGAGTGAGTTACAGACTGGAATATAATCGAGTTGTTCGGGGTGGTTTGTATATAGAATAACAGATACACGGGAGTGAGTTACAGACTGGAATCTAATCGAGGGGTTCGGTGTGGTTTATATATAGAATAACAGATACCCGGGAGTGAGTTACTGACTGGAATCTAATCGAGGGGTTTGGGGTGGTTTATATATAGAATAACAGATACCCGGGAGTGAGTTACAGACTGGAACCTAATCGAGGGGTTCGGGGTGGTTTATATATAGAATAACAGGTGCCAGGGAGTGAGTTACAGACTGGAATCTAATCGAGGGGTACGGCGTGGTTTATATATAGAATAACAGATACCCAGGAGTGAGTTACAGACTGGAATATAATCGAGTTGTTCGGGGTGGTTTGTATATAGAATAACAGATACACGGGAGTGAGTTACAGACTGGAATCTAATCGAGGGGTTCGGTGTGGTTTATATATAGAATAACAGATACCCGGGAGTGAGTTACTGACTGGAATCTAATCGAGGGGTTTGGGGTGGTTTATATATAGAATAACAGATGCCCGGGAGTGAGTTACAGACTGGAATCTAATCGAGCGGCTTGGGGTGGTTTATATATAGAATAACAGATGCCCGGGAGTGAGTTACAGACTGGAATCTAATCGAGCGGCTTGGGGTGGTTTATATATAGGATAACAGATACCCGGGAGTGAGTTACAGACTGGAATCTAATCGATGTGTTCGGGGTGGTTTATATATAGAATAACAGATACCCGGGAGTGAGTTACAGACTGGAATCTAATCGAGGGGTTAGGGGTGTTTTTTTATAGAATAACAGATACCCGGGAGTGAGTTACAGACTGGAATCTAATTGAGGGTTCGGGGTGGATTATATATAGAATAACAGATTCCCGGGAGTGAGTTACAGACAGAAATCTCATCGAGGTTTTTGGGGTCGTTTATATATAGAATAAAAGATACCCGGGAGTAAGTTACAGACTGGATTCTAATCTAGGAGTTCGGGGTGGTTTATATGTAGAATAACAGATACCCGGGAGTAAGTTACAGACTGGATTCTAATCGAGGTGTTCGGGATGGTTTATATATAGAATAACAGATACCCGGGAGTGAGTTACAGACTGGAATCTAATCGAGGGGTTCGGGGTGGTTTATATATAGAATAACAGATACCTGAGAGTGAGTTACAGACTGGAATCTAATCGAGGTGCTCGGGTGGTTTATATATAGAATAACAGATACCTGGGAGTGAGTTACAGACTGGAATCTAATCGAGGGGTTCGGGGTGGTTTATATATAGAATAACAGATACTCGGGAGTGAGTTACACACTGGAATCTAATCGAGGGGTTCGGGTTGGTTTATAAACAGAATAACAGATACCCGGGAGTGAGTTACTCACTGGAATCTAATTGAGGGTTCGGGGTGGATTATATATAGAATAACAGACACCCGGGAGTGAGTTACAGACTGGAATCTAATCGAGGGGTTCGGGTTGGTTTATAAACAGAATAACAGATACCCGGGAGTGAGTTACTGACTGGAATCTAATTGAGGGTTCGTGGTGGATTATATATAGAATAACAGATACCCGGGAGTGAGTTACAGACTGGAATCTAATCGAGGGGTTCTGTGTGGTTTATATGTAGAATAACAGATACCCGGGAGTGAGTTACAGAGTGGAATTTAATCGAGGGTTTTGTGGGTGGTTTGTATATCGAAAAGCAGATACCCGGGAGTGAGTTACAGATTGGAGTCTAATCGAGGGTTCGGGGTGGTTTTTTATCGAATAACAGATAACCGGGAGTGAGTTACAGACTGGAATCTAATCGAGGGTTCGGGGTGGATTATATAGAGAATAACAGATACCCGGGAGTGAGTTACAGACAGGAATCTAATCGAGGGGTTCAGGGTGGTTTATATCTCGAAAAACAGATACGCGGGAGTGAGTTACAGACTGGAATCTAATCGAGGGGTTCGGGGTGGTATATATATAGAATAACAGATACCCTGGAGTGAGTTACAGACTGGAATCTAATCGAGGGGTTCGGAGTGGTTTATATATAGAATAACAGATACCCGGGAGTGAGTTACAGACTGGAATCTAATCGAGGGGTTCGGGTGGTTTATATATAGAATAACAGATACCCGGGAGTGAGTTACAGACTGGAATCTAATCGAGGGGTTCGGGTGGTTTATATATAGAATAACAGATACCCGGGAGTGAGTTACAGACTGGAATCTAATCGAGGGATTCGGGGTGGTTTATATATAGAATAACAGATACCCGGGAGTGAGTTACAGACTGGAATCTAATCGACGGGTTCGGGATGGTTTATATATAGAATAACAGATACCCGGGAGTGAGTTACCGACTGGAAACTAATCAAGGGGTTCGGGGTGGTTTAGATATAGAATAACAGATTCCCGGAAGTGAGTAACAGACTGGAATTTAATCGAGGGGTTCGGGGTGCTTTATATATAGAATAACAGACACCCGGAAGTGAGTTACAGACTGGAATCTAATCGAGGGGTTCGGGGTGGTTTATATATAGAATAACAGATTCCCGGAAGTGAGTAACAGACTGGAATTTAATCGATGGGTTCGGTGTGCTTTATATATAGAATAACAGACACCCGGGAGTGAGTTACAGACTGGAATCTAATCGAGGAGTTCGGGGTGGTTTATATATAGAATAACAGATACCCGGGAGTGAGTTACAGACTGGAATCTAATCGAGGGGTTCGGGGTGGTTTATATATAGAATAACAGATACCCGGGAGTGAGTTACACACTGGAATCTAATCGAGTGGTTCGGGGTGGTTTATATATAGAATAACAGATACCCGGGAGTGAGTTACAGACTGGAATCTAATCGAGGGGTTCAGGGTGGTTTATATTTAGAATAACAGATACCCGGGAGTGAGTTACAGACTGGAATCTAATCGAGTGGATCGGGGTGGTTTATATATAGAATAACAGATACCCGGGAGAGAGTTACAGACTGGAATCTAATCGACGGGTTCGGGATGGTTTATATATAGAATAACAGATACCCGGGAGTGAGTTACCGACTGGAAACTAATCAAGGGGTTCGGGGTGGTTTAGATATAGAATAACAGATTCCCGGAAGTGAGTAACAGACTGGAATTTAATCGAGGGGTTCGGGGTGCTTTATATATAGAATAACAGACACCCGGGAGTGAGTTTCAGACTGGAATCTAATCGAGGGGTTCGGGGTGGTTTATATATAGAATAACAGATTCCCGGAAGTGAGTAACAGACTGGAATTTAATCGAGGGGTTCGGGGTGCTTTATATATAGAATAACAGACACCCGGGAGTGAGTTACAGACTGGAATCTAATCGAGGAGTTCGGGGTGCTTTATATATAGAATAACAGATACCCGGGAGTGAGTTACACACTGGAATCTAATCGAGTGGTTCGGGGTGGGTTATATATAGAATAACAGATACCCGGGAGTGAGTTACAGACTGGAATCTAATCGAGGGGTTCAGGGTGGTTTATATTTAGAATAACAGATACCCGGGAGTGAGTTACAGACTGGAATCTAATCGAGTGGATCGGGGTGGTTTATATATAGAATAACAGATACCCGGGAGTGAGTTACAGACTGGAACCTAATCGAGGGGTTCGGGGTGGTTTATATATAGAATAACAGATACACGGGAGTGAGTTACAGACTGGAATCTAATCGCGGGGTTCGGGGTGGTTTATATATAGAATAACAGATACCCGGGAGTGAGTTACTGACTGGAATCTAATCGAGGGGTTTGGGGTGGTTTATGTATAGAATAACAGATACCCGGGAGTGAGGGACAGACTGGAATCTAATCGAGGAGTTCGGGGTGGTTTATATATAGAATAACAGAGACCCGGGAGAGAGTTACAGACTGGAATCTAATCGAGGGGGTCGGTGTGGTTTATATATAGAATAACAGATACCCTGGAGAGAGTTACAGACTGGAATCTAATCGAGGGGTTCGGGGTGGTTTATATATAGATTTACAGATACGCGGGAGTGAGTTTCAGACTGGAATCTAATGGAGGGGTTCAGGGTGGTTTATATATAGAATAACAGATACCCGGGAGTGAGTTACAGACTGGAATCTAATCGAGGGGTTCGGGGTGGTTTATATATAGAATAACAGATACCCGGGAGTGAGTTGATGACTGGAATCTAATCGAGGGGTTCGGGGTGGTTTATATATAGAATAACAGATACCCGGGAGTGAGTTACATACTGGAATCTAATCGAGGGGTTCGGGGTTGTTTACATATAGAATAACAGATACCCGGGTGTAAGTTACAGCTGGAATCTAATCGAGGGTTTTGGCGTGGTTTATATATAGAATAACAGATACCCGGGTGTAAGTTACAGACTGGAAACAAATCGAGGGCTTCGGGGGGGTTTATATATAGAATAACAGATACCCAGTGTGAGTTACTGACTGGAATCTAATCGAGCCATTTGGCGTGGTTTATATATAGAATAACAGATACCCGGGAGTGAGTTACAGACTGGATTCTAATCGAGGGATACGGGGTGGTTTATATATAGAGTATCAGATACCCGGGAGTGAGTTACAGACTGGAATCTAATCGAGGGGTTCAGGGTGGTTTCAATATCGAAAAGCAGTTACCCGGGAGTGAGTTACAGACTGGAATCTAATCGAGGGGTTCATGGTTGTATATATATAGAATAACAGATACCAGGGAGTGAATTACAGACTGCAATCTAATCGAGGGTTCGGGGTGGTTTTTTATAGAATAACAGATACCCGGGAGTGAGTTACAGACTGGAATCTAATCGAGGGGTTCGGGGTGGTTTATATATAGAATAACAGATACGCGGGAGTGAGTTACAGACTGGAATCTAATCGAGGGGTTCTGGGTGGTTTATATATAGAATACCAGATATCCGGGAGTGAGTTACAGGCTGGAATCTAATCGAGGGGTTCGGGGTGGTTTATATATAGAATAACAGATACCCGCGAGTGAGTTACAGACTGGAATCTAATCGATGTGTCCGGGGTGGTTTATATATAGAGTAACAGATACCCGGGAGTGAGTTACAGACTGGAATCTAATCGAGGATTTGGGGTTGTTTATCTGTAGAATAACAGATACCCAGGAGTGAGTTACAGACTGGAATCTATTCGAGGGGTTCGGTGTGGTTTATATATAGAATAACTGATACCCTGGAGAGAGTTACAAACTGGAATTTAATCGAGGGGTTCGGGGTGGTTTATATATAGATTAACAGATACGCGGGAGTGAGTTACAGATTGGAATCTAATCGAGGGGCTCAGTGTGCTTTATATATAGAATAACAGATACCCGGGAGTGAGTTACAGACTGGAATCTAATCGAGGGGTTCGGTGTGGTTTATATATAGAATAAGAGATACCCTGGAGAGAGTTACAGACTGGAATCTAATCGAGGGGTTCGGTGTGGTTTATCTATCGAATAACAGTTATCCTGGAGAGAGTTACAGACTGGAATCTAATCGAGGTGTTCGGGGTGGTTTATATATTGATTAACAGATACGCGGGAGTGAGTTACAGACTGGAATCTAATCGAGGGGTTCAGGGTGGTTTATATATAGAATAACAGATACCAGGGAGTGAGTTACAGACTGGAATCTAATTGAGGGGTACGGCGTGGTTTATATATAGAATAACAGATTCCCGGGAGAGAGTTACGTACAGGAATCTAATCGAGGGGTTCAGGGTGGTTTATAGAAGAATAACAGATACCCAGGAGTGAGTTACAGACTGGAATCTAATCGAGGGGTTCGGTGTGGTTTATATATAGAATAACAGATACCCTGGAGAGAGTTACAGACTGGAATCTAATCGAGGTGTTCGGGGTGGTTTATATATAGATTAACAGATACGCGGGAGTGAGTTACAGACTGGAATCTAATCGAGGGGTTCGGGGTGGTTTATATATAGAAAAACAGATACCCGGGAGTGAGTTACAGACTGGAATCTAATCGAGGGGTTCGGGGTGGTTTAGATATAGAATAACAGACTCCCGGAAGTGAGTAACAGACTGGAATCTAATCGAGGGGTTCGGGGTGCTTTATATATAGAATAACGGACACCCGGGAGTGAGTTACAGACTGGAATCTAATCGAGATGTTCAGGGTGGTTAATATTTAGAATAACAGATACCCGGGAGTGAGTTACAGACTGGAATCTAATCGAGTGAATCGGGGTGGTTTATATATAGAATAACAGATACCCGGGAGTGAGTTACAGACTGGAACCTAATCGAGGGGTTCGGGGTGGTTTATATATAGAATAACAGGTGCCAGGGAGTGAGTTACAGACTGGAATCTAATCGAGGGGTACGGCGTGGTTTATATATAGAATAACAGATACCCAGGAGTGAGTTACAGACTGGAATATAATCGAGTTGTTCGGGGTGGTTTGTATATAGAATAACAGATACACGGGAGTGAGTTACAGACTGGAATCTAATCGAGCGGCTTGGGGTGGTTTATATATAGAATAACAGATACCAGGGAGTGAGTTACAGACTGGAATCTAATCAAGGGGTTCGGGGTGGTTTATATATAGAATAACAGATACCCGGGAGTGAGTTACAGACTGGAATCTAATCGAGGGGTTCGGGGTGGTTTATATATAGAATAACAGAGACCCGGGAGAGAGTTACAGACTGGAATCTAATCGAGGGGTTCGGTGTGGTTTATATACAGAATAACAGATACCCTGGAGAGAGTTACAGACTGGAATCTAATCGAGGGGTTCGGGGTGGTTTATATATAGATTTACAGATACGCGGGAGTGAGTTTCAGACTGGAATCTAATGGAGGGGTTCAGGGTGGTTTATATATAGAATAACAGATACCAGGGAGTGAGTTACAGACTGCAATCTAATCGAGGGGTTCGGGGTGGTTTATATATAGAATAACAGATACCCGAGAGTGAGTTGCTGACTGGAATCTAATCGAGGGGTTCGGGGTGGTTTATATATAGAATTACAGATACCCGGGAGTGAGTTACAGACAGGAACCTAATCGAGGGGTTCGGGGTGGTTTACATATAGAATAACTGATACCGGGGAGTGAGTTACAGACTGGAATCTAATCGAGGGGTACGGCGTGGTTTATATATAGAATAACAGATTCCCAGCAGTGAGTTACAGACTGGAATCTAATCGAGGGGTTCGGGTCGGTTTATATATAGAATAACAGATACCCGGGAGTGAGTTACAGACTGGAATCTAATCGAGGGGTTCGGGGTGGTTTAGATATAGAATAACAGATACCCAGGAGTGAGTTACAGACTGGAATCTAATCGAGGGGTTTGGGGTGGTTTATATATAGAATAACAGATACCCGGGAGTGAGTTACAGACTGGAATCTAATCGAGGGGGTCGGGGTGGTTTATATATCGAATAACAGATACCCGGGAGTGAGTTACAGACTGGAATCTAATCGAGGGGTTCGGCGTGGTTTATATATAGAATAACAGATACCCAGGAGTGAGTTACAGACTGGAATCTAATCGAGGAGTTCGGGGTGCTTTATATATAGAATAACAGATACCCGGGAGTGAGTTACACACTGGAATCTAATCGAGTGGTTCGGGGTGGGTTATATATAGAATAACAGATACTCGGGAGTGAGTTACAGACTGGAATCTAATCGAGGGGTTCAGGGTGGTTTATATTTAGAATAACAGATATCCGGGAGTGAGTTACAGACTGGAATCTAATCGAGTGGATCGGGGTGGTTTATATATAGAATAACAGATACCCGGGAGTGAGTTACAGACTGGAACCTAATCGAGGGGTTCGGGGTGGTTTATATATAGAATAACAGATACACGGGAGTGAGTTACAGACTGGAATCTAATCGCGGGGTTCGGGGTGGTTTATATATAGAATAACAGATACCCGGGAGTGAGTTACTGACTGGAATCTAATCGAGGGGTTTGGGGTGGTTTATGTATAGAATAACAGATACCCGGGAGTGAGGGACAGACTGGAATCTAATCGAGGGGTTCGGGGTGGTTTATATATAGAATAACAGAGACCCGGGAGAGAGTTACAGACTGGAATCTAATCGAGGGGGTCGGTGTGGTTTATATATAGAATAACAGATACCCTGGAGAGAGTTACAGACTGGAATCTAATCGAGGGGTTCGGGGTGGTTTATATATAGATTTACAGATACGCGGGAGTGAGTTTCAGACTGGAATCTAATGGAGGGGTTCAGGGTGGTTTATATATAGAATAACAGATACCCGGGAGTGAGTTACAGACTGGAATCTAATCGAGGGGTTCGGGGTGGTTTATATATAGAATAACAGATACCCGGGAGTGAGTTGATGACTGGAATCTAATCGAGGGGTTCGGGGTGGTTTATATATAGAATAACAGATACCCGGGAGTGAGTTACATACTGGAATCTAATCGAGGGGTTCGGGGTTGTTTACATATAGAATAACAGATACCCGGGTGTAAGTTACAGCTGGAATCTAATCGAGGGTTTTGGCGTGGTTTATATATAGAATAACAGATACCCGGGTGTAAGTTACAGACTGGAAACTAATCGAGGGCTTCGGGGGGGTTTATATATAGAATAACAGATACCCAGTGTGAGTTACTGACTGGAATCTAATCGAGCCATTTGGCGTGGTTTATATATAGAATAACAGATACCCGGGAGTGAGTTACAGACTGGATTCTAATCGAGGGATACGGGGTGGTTTATATATAGAGTATCAGATACCCGGGAGTGAGTTACAGACTGGAATCTAATCGAGGGGTTCAGGGTGGTTTCAATATCGAAAAGCAGTTACCCGGGATTGAGTTACAGACTGGAATCTAATCGAGGGGTTCATGGTGGTATATATATAGAATAACAGATACCAGGGAGTGAATTACAGACTGCAATCTAATCGAGGGTTCGGGGTGGTTTTTTATAGAATAACAGATACCCGGGAGTGAGTTACAGACTGGAATCTAATCGAGGGGTTCGGGGTGGTTTATATATAGAATAACAGATACGCGGGAGTGAGTTACAGACTGGAATCTAATCGAGGGGTTCTGGGTGGTTTATATATAGAATACCAGATATCCGGGAGTGAGTTACAGGCTGGAATCTAATCGAGGGGTTCGGGGTGGTTTATATATAGAATAACAGATACCCGCGAGTGAGTTACAGACTGGAATCTAATCGATGTGTCCGGGGTGGTTTATATATAGAGTAACAGATACCCGGGAGTGAGTTACAGACTGGAATCTAATCGAGGATTTGGGGTTGTTTATCTGTAGAATAACAGATACCCAGGAGTGAGTTACAGACTGGAATCTATTCGAGGGGTTCGGTGTGGTTTATATATAGAATAACTGATACCCTGGAGAGAGTTACAAACTGGAATTTAATCGAGGGGTTCGGGGTGGTTTATATATAGATTAACAGATACGCGGGAGTGAGTTACAGATTGGAATCTAATCGAGGGGTTCGGTGTGGTTTATATATAGAATAAGAGATACCCTGGAGAGAGTTACAGACTGGAATCTAATCGAGGGGTTCGGTGTGGTTTATCTATCGAATAACAGTTATCCTGGAGAGAGTTACAGACTGGAATCTAATCGAGGTGTTCGGGGTGGTTTATATATTGATTAACAGATACGCGGGAGTGAGTTACAGACTGGAATCTAATCGAGGGGTTCAGGGTGGTTTATATATAGAATAACAGATACCAGGGAGTGAGTTACAGACTGGAATCTAATTGAGGGGTACGGCGTGGTTTATATATAGAATAACAGATTCCCGGGAGAGAGTTACGTACAGGAATCTAATCGAGGGGTTCAGGGTGGTTTATAGAAGAATAACAGATACCCAGGAGTGAGTTACAGACTGGAATCTAATCGAGGGGTTCGGTGTGGTTTATATATAGAATAACAGATACCCTGGAGAGAGTTACAGACTGGAATCTAATCGAGGTGTTCGGGGTGGTTTATATATAGATTAACAGATACGCGGGAGTGAGTTACAGACTGGAATCTAATCGAGGGGTTCGGGGTGGTTTATATATAGAAAAACAGATACCCGGGAGTGAGTTACAGACTGGAATCTAATCGAGGGGTTCAGGGTGGTTTATATATAGAATAACAGATACCCGGGAGTGAGTTACAGACTGGAATCTAATCAAGGGGTTCGGGGTGGTTTAGATATAGAATAACAGACTCCCGGAAGTGAGTAACAGACTGGAATCTAATCGAGGGGTTCGGGGTGCTTTATATGTAGAATAACGGACACCCGGGAGTGAGTTACAGACTGGAATCTAATCGAGATGTTCAGGGTGGTTAATATTTAGAATAACAGATACCCGGGAGTGAGTTACAGACTGGAATCTAATCGAGTGAATCGGGGTGGTTTATATATAGAATAACAGATACCCGGGAGTGAGTTACAGACTGGAACCTAATCGAGGGGTTCGGGGTGGTTTATATATAGAATAACAGGTGCCAGGGAGTGAGTTACAGACTGGAATCTAATCGAGGGGTACGGCGTGGTTTATATATAGAATAACAGATACCCAGGAGTGAGTTACAGACTGGAATATAATCGAGTTGTTCGGGGTGGTTTATATATAGAATAACAGATACACGGGAGTGAGTTACAGACTGGAATCTAATCGAGGGGTTCGGTGTGGTTTATATATAGAATAACAGATACCCGGGAGTGAGTTACTGACTGGAATCTAATCGAGGGGTTTGGGGTGGTTTATATATAGAATAACAGATGCCCGGGAGTGAGTTACAGACTGGAATCTAATCGAGCGGCTTGGGGTGGTTTATATATAGAATAACAGATACCCGGGAGTGAGTTACAGACTGGAATCTAATCAAGGGGTTCGGGGTGGTTTATATATAGAATAACAGATACCCGGGAGTGAGTTACAGACTGGAATCTAATCGAGGGGTTCGGGGTGGTTTATATATAGAATAACAGAGACCCGGGAGAGAGTTACAGACTGGAATCTAATCGAGGGGTTCGGTGTGGTTTATATACAGAATAACAGATACCCTGGAGAGAGTTACAGACTGGAATCTAATCGAGGGGTTCGGGGTGGTTTATATATAGATTTACAGATACGCGGGAGTGAGTTTCAGACTGGAATCTAATGGAGGGGTTCAGGGTGGTTTATATATAGAATAACAGATACCAGGGAGTGAGTTACAGACTGCAATCTAATCGTGGGGTTCGGGGTGGTTTATATATAGAATAACAGATACCCGAGAGTGAGTTGCTGACTGGAATCTAATCGAGGGGTTCGGGGTGGTTTATATATAGAATTACAGATACCCGGGAGTGAGTTACAGACAGGAACCTAATCGAGGGGTTCGGGGTGGTTTACATATAGAATAACTGATACCGGGGAGTGAGTTACAGACTGGAATCTAATCGAGGGGTACGGCGTGGTTTATATATAGAATAACAGATTCCCAGCAGTGAGTTACAGACTGGAATCTAATCGAGGGGTTCGGGTCGGTTTATATATAGAATAACAGATACCCGGGAGTGAGTTACAGACTGGAATCTAATCGAGGGGTTCGGGGTGGTTTAGATATAGAATAACAGATACCCAGGAGTGAGTTACAGACTGGAATCTAATCGAGGGGTTTGGGGTGGTTTATATATAGAATAACAGATACCCGGGAGTGAGTTACAGACTGGAATCTAATCGAGGGGGTCGGGGTGGTTTATATATCGAATAACAGATACCCGGGAGTGAGTTACAGACTGGAATCTAATCGAGGGGTTCGGCGTGGTTTATATATAGAATAACAGATACCCAGGAGTGAGTTACAGACTGGAATCTAATCGAGGGGTTCGGGGTGGTTTATATATAGATTTACAGATACGCGGGAGTGAGTTTCAGACTGGAATCTAATGGAGGGGTTCAGGGTGGTTTATATATAGAATAACAGATACCCGGGAGTGAGTTACAGACTGGAATCTAATCGAGGGGTTCGGGGTGGTTTATATATAGAATAACAGATACCCGGGAGTGAGTTGATGACTGGAATCTAATCGAGGGGTTCGGGGTGGTTTATATATAGAATGACAGATACCCGGGAGTGAGTTACATACTGGAATCTAATCGAGGGGTTCGGGGTTGTTTACATATAGAATAACAGATACCCGGGTCTAAGTTACAGCTGGAATCTAATCGAGGGTTTTGGCGTGGTTTATATATAGAATAACAGATACCCGGGTGTAAGTTACAGACTGGAAACTAATCGAGGGCTTCGGGGGGGTTTATATATAGAATAACAGATACCCAGTGTGAGTTACTGACTGGAATCTAATCGAACCATTTGGCGTGGTTTATATATAGAATAACAGATACCCGGGAGTGAGTTACAGACTGGATTCTAATCGAGGGATACGGGGTGGTTTATATATAGAGTATCAGATACCCGGGAGTGAGTTACAGACTGGAATCTAATCGAGGGGTTCAGGGTGGTTTCAATATCGAAAAGCAGTTACCCGGGAGTGAGTTACAGACTGGAATCTAATCGAGGGGTTCATGGTGGTATATATATAGAATAACAGATACCAGGGAGTGAATTACAGACTGCAATCTAATCGAGGGTTCGGGGTGGTTTTTTATAGAATAACAGATACCCGGGAGTGAGTTACAGACTGGAATCTAAGCGAGGGGTTCGGGGTGGTTTATATATAGAATAACAGATACGCGGGAGTGAGTTACAGACTGGAATCTAATCGAGGGGTTCTGGGTGGTTTATATATAGAATACCAGATATCCGGGAGTGAGTTACAGGCTGGAATCTAATCGAGGGGTTCGGGGTGGTTTATATATAGAATAACAGATACCCGCGAGTGAGTTACAGACTGGAATCTAATCGATGTGTCCGGGGTGGTTTATATATAGAGTAACAGATACCCGGGAGTGAGTTACAGACTGGAATCTAATCGAGGATTTGGGGTTGTTTATCTGTAGAATAACAGATACCCAGGAGTGAGTTACAGACTGGAATCTATTCGAGGGGTTCGGTGTGGTTTATATATAGAATAACTGATACCCTGGAGAGAGTTACAAACTGGAATTTAATCGAGGGGTTCGGGGTGGTTTATATATAGATTAACAGATACGCGGGAGTGAGTTACAGATTGGAATCTAATCGAGGGGCTCAGTGTGCTTTATATATAGAATAACAGATACCCGGGAGTGAGTTACAGACTGGAATCTAATCGAGGGGTTCGGTGTGGTTTATATATAGAATAAGAGATACCCTGGAGAGAGTTACAGACTGGAATCTAATCGAGGGGTTCGGTGTGGTTTATCTATCGAATAACAGTTATCCTGGAGAGAGTTACAGACTGGAATCTAATCGAGGTGTTCGGGGTGGTTTATATATTGATTAACAGATACGCGGGAGTGAGTTACAGACTGGAATCTAATCGAGGGGTTCAGGGTGGTTTATATATAGAATAACAGATACCAGGGAGTGAGTTACAGACTGGAATCTAATTGAGGGGTACGGCGTGGTTTATATATAGAATAACAGATTCCCGGGAGAGAGTTACGTACAGGAATCTAATCGAGGGGTTCAGGGTGGTTTATAGAAGAATAACAGATACCCAGGAGTGAGTTACAGACTGGAATCTAATCGAGGGGTTCGGTGTGGTTTATATATAGAATAACAGATACCCTGGAGAGAGTTACAGACTGGAATCTAATCGAGGTGTTCGGGGTGGTTTATATATAGATTAACAGATACGCGGGAGTGAGTTACAGACTGGAATCTAATCGAGGGGTTCGGGGTGGTTTATATATAGAAAAACAGATACCCGGGAGTGAGTTACAGACTGGAATCTAATCGAGGGGTTCAGGGTGGTTTATATATAGAATAACAGATACCCGGGAGTGAGTTACAGACTGGAATCTAATCGAGTGAATCGGGGTGGTTTATATATAGAATAACAGATACCCGGGAGTGAGTTACAGACTGGAACCTAATCGAGGGGTTCGGGGTGGTTTATATATAGAATAACAGGTGCCAGGGAGTGAGTTACAGACTGGAATCTAATCGAGGGGTACGGCGTGGTTTATATATAGAATAACAGATACCCAGGAGTGAGTTACAGACTGGAATATAATCGAGTTGTTCGGGGTGGTTTATATATAGAATAACAGATACACGGGAGTGAGTTACAGACTGGAATCTAATCGAGGGGTTCGGTGTGGTTTATATATAGAATAACAGATACCCGGGAGTGAGTTACTGACTGGAATCTAATCGAGGGGTTTGGGGTGGTTTATATATAGAATAACAGATGCCCGGGAGTGAGTTACAGACTGGAATCTAATCGAGGGGTTCGGTGTGGTTTATATACAGAATAACAGATACCCTGGAGAGAGTTACAGACTGGAATCTAATCGAGGGGTTCGGGGTGGTTTATATATAGATTTACAGATACGCGGGAGTGAGTTTCAGACTGGAATCTAATGGAGGGGTTCAGGGTGGTTTATATATAGAATAACAGATACCAGGGAGTGAGTTACAGACTGCAATCTAATCGAGGGGTTCGGGGTGGTTTATATATAGAATAACAGATACCCGAGAGTGAGTTGCTGACTGGAATCTAATCGAGGGGTTCGGGGTGGTTTATATATAGAATTACAGATACCCGGGAGTGAGTTACAGACAGGAACCTAATCGAGGGGTTCGGGGTGGTTTACATATAGAATAACTGATACCGGGGAGTGAGTTACAGACTGGAATCTAATCGAGGGGTACGGCGTGGTTTATATATAGAATAACAGATTCCCAGCAGTGAGTTACAGACTGGAATCTAATCGAGGGGTTCGGGTCGGTTTATATATAGAATAACAGATACCCGGGAGTGAGTTACAGACTGGAATCTAATCGAGGGGTTCGGGGTGGTTTAGATATAGAATAACAGATACCCAGGAGTGAGTTACAGACTGGAATCTAATCGAGGGGTTCGGGGTGGTTTATATATAGAATAACAGATACCCGGGAGTGAGTTACAGACTGGAATCTAATCGAGGGGGTCGGGGTGGTTTATATATCGAATAACAGATACCCGGGAGTGAGTTACAGACTGGAATCTAATCGAGGGGTTCGGGGTGGTTTATATATAGAATAACAGATAAACAGGAGTGAGTTACAGACTGGAATCTAATCGAGGGGTTCGGGGTGGTTTAGATATAGAATGACAGATACCCGGGAGTGAGTTACAGACTGGAATCTAATCGAGGGGTTCGGGGTGATTTATATATAGAATAACAGATACCCGGGAGTGAGTTACAGACTGGAATCTAATCGAGGGGTTCAGTGTGTTTGATATATAGAATGACAGACACCCGGGAGTGAGTTACAGACTGGAATCAAATCGAGGGGATCGGGTTAGTTTATATATAGAATAACAGATACCCGGGAGTGAGTTACAGACTGGAATTTCTAATCGAAGGGTTCGGTGTGGTTTATATATAGAATAACAGATACCCTGGAGAGAGTTACAGACTGGAATCTAATCGAGGGGTTCGGGGTGGTTTATATATAGATTAACAGATACGCGGGAGTGAGTTACGGACTGGAATCTAATGGAGGTGTTCAGGGTGGTTTATATATAGAATAACAGATACGCGGGAGTGAGTTACAGACTGGAATCTAATCGAGGGGTTCTGGGTGGTTTATATATAGAATAACAGATACCCGGGAGTGAGTTACAGGCTGGAATCTAATCGAGGGGTTCGGGGTGGTTTATTTATAGAATAACAGATACCCGCGAGTGAGTTACAGACTGGAATCTAATCGATGTGTCCGGGGTGGTTTATATATAGAGTAACAGATACCCGGGAGTGAGTTACAGACTGGAATCTAATCGAGGATTTGTGGTTGTTTATCTGTAGAATAACAGATACCCAGGAGTGAGTTACAGACTGGAATCTATTCGAGGGGTTCGGTGTGGTTTATATATAGAATAACAGATACCCTGGAGAGAGTTACAAACTGGAATTAATCGATGGGTTCGGGGTGGTTTATATATAGATTAACAGATACGCGGGAGTGAGTTACAGATTGGAATCTAATCGAGGGGCTCAGTGTGCTTTATATATAGAATAACAGATACCCGGGTGTGAGTTACAGACTGGAATCTAATCGAGGGGTTCGGTGTGGTTTATATATAGAATAAGAGATACCCTGGAGAGAGTTACAGACTGGAATCTAATCGAGGGGTTCGGTGTGGTTTATCTATCGAATAACAGTTATCCTGGAGAGAGTTACAGACTGGAATCTAATCGAGGTGTTCGGGGTGGTTTATATATAGATTAACAGATACGCGGGAGTGAGTTACAGACTGGAATCTAATCGAGGGGTTCAGGGTGGTTTATATATAGAATAACAGGTTCCAGGGAGTGAGTTACAGACTGGAATCCAATTGAGGGGTACGGCGTGGTTTATATATAGAATAACAGATTCCCGTGAGAGAGTTACGTACAAGAATCTAATCGAGGGGTTCAGGGTGGTTTATAGAAGAATAACAGATACCCAGGAGTGAGTTACAGACTGGAATCTAATCGAGGGGTTCGGTGTGGTTTATATATAGAATAACAGATACCCGGGAGTGAGTTGCTGACTGGAATCTAATCGAGGGGTTCGGGGTGGTTTATATATAGAATGACAGATACCCGGGAGTGAGTTACAGACTGGAACCTAATCGAGGGGTTCGGGGTGGTTTATATATAGAATAACAGATACTAGATAGTGAGTTACAGACTGGAATCTAATCGAGGGGTACGGCGTGGTTTATATATAGAATAACAGATTCCCGGCAGTGAGTTACAGACTGGAATCTAATCGAGGGGTTCGGGGTGGTTTATAAATAGAATAACAGATACCCAGGAGTGAGTTACAGACTGGAATCTAATCGAGGGGTTCGGCGTGGTTTATATATAGAATAACAGATACCTGCGGGTGAGTTACAGACTGGAATCTGATCGAGGGGTTCAGGGTGGTTTATATATAGAATAACAGATACCCGGGAGTGAGTTACAGACTGGAATCTAATCGAGGGGTTCGGGATGGTTTATATATAGAATAACAGATACCCGGGAGTGAGTTACCGACTGGAATCTAATCGAGGGGTTCGGGGTGGTTTAGATATAGAATAACAGATACCCGGGAGTGAGTTACAGACTGGAATCTAATCGAGGGGTTCGGGGTGATTTATATATAGAATAACAGATACCCGAGAGTGAGTTACAGACTGGAAGCTAATCGAGGGGTTCAGGGTGTTTGATATATAGAATAACAGACACCCGGGTGTGAGTTACAGACTGGAATCAAATCGAGGGGTTCGGGCTGGTTTATATATAGAATAACAGATACCCAGGAGTGAGTTACAGACTGGAATCTAATCGAGGGGTTCAACGTGGTTTATATATAGAATAACAGATACCCGGGAGTGAGTTACAGACTGGAATCTAATCGAGGGGTTCGGTGTGGTTTATATACAGAATAACAGATACCCTGGAGAGAGTTACAGACTGGAATCTAATCGAGGGGTTCGGGGTGGTTTATATATAGATTTACAGATACGCGGGAGTGAGTTTCAGACTGGAATCTAATGGAGGGGTTCAGGGTGGTTTATATATAGAATAACAGATACCAGGGAGTGAGTTACAGACTGCAATCTAATCGAGGGGTTCGGGGTGGTTTATATATAGAATAACAGATACCCGAGAGTGAGTTGCTGACTGGAATCTAATCGAGTGGTTCGGGGTGGTTTATATATAGAATTACAGATACCCGGGAGTGAGTTACAGACAGGAACCTAATCGAGGGGTTCGGGGTGGTTTACATATAGAATAACTGATACCGGGGAGTGAGTTACAGACTGGAATCTAATCGAGGGGTACGGCGTGGTTTATATATAGAATAACAGATTCCCAGCAGTGAGTTACAGACTGGAATCTAATCGAGGGGTTCGGGTCGGTTTATATATAGAATAACAGATACCCGGGAGTGAGTTACAGACTGGAATCTAATCGAGGGGTTCGGGGTGGTTCAGATATAGAATAACAGATACCCAGGAGTGAGTTACAGACTGGAATCTAATCGAGGGGTTCGGGGTGGTTTATATATAGAATAACAGATACCCGGGAGTGAGTTACAGACTGGAATCTAATCGAGGGGGTCGGGGTGGTTTATATATCGAATAACAGATACCCGGGAGTGAGTTACAGACTGGAATCTAATCGAGGGGTTCGGGGTGGTTTATATATAGAATAACAGATACCCAGGAGTGAGTTACAGACTGGAATCTAATCGAGGGGTTCGGGGTGGTTTAGATATAGAATAACAGATACCCGGGAGTGAGTTACAGACTGGAATCTAATCGAGGGGTTCGGGGTGATTTATATATAGAATAACAGATACCCGGGAGTGAGTTACAGACTGGAATCTAATCGAGGGGTTCAGTGTGTTTGATATATAGAATGACAGACACCCGGGAGTGAGTTACAGACTGGAATCAAATCGAGGGGATCGGGGTAGTTTATATATAGAATAACAGATACCCGGGAGTGAGTTACAGACTGGAATTTCTAATCGAAGGGTTCGGTGTGGTTTATATATAGAATAACAGATACCCTTGAGAGAGTTACAGACTGGAATCTAATCGAGGGGTTCGGGGTGGTTTATATATAGAATAACAGATACGCGGGAGTGAGTTACAGACTGGAATCTAATCGAGGGGTTCTGGGTGGTTTATATATAGAATAACAGATACGCGGGAGTGAGTTACAGACTGGAATCTAATCGAGGGGTTCGGGGTGGCTTATATATAGAATAACAGATACGCGGGAGTGAGTTACAGACTGGAATCTAATCGAGGGGTTCTGGGTGGTTTATATATAGAATAACAGATACCCGGGAGTGAGTTACAGGCTGGAATCTAATTGAGGGGTTCGGGGTGGTTTATTTATAGAATAACAGATACCCGCGAGTGAGTTACAGACTGGAATCTAATCGATGTGTCCGGGGTGGTTTATATATAGAATAACAGATACCCGGGAGTGAGTTACAGGCTGGAATCTAATTGAGGGGTTCGGGGTGGTTTATTTATAAAATAACAGAAACCCGGGAGTGAGTTACAGACTGGAATCTAATCGAGGGGTTCGGGGTGGTTTATATATAGAATAACAGATACCCGGGAGTGAGTTACAGGCTGGAATCTAATTGAGGGGTTCGGGGTGGTTTATATATAGAATAACAGATACCCGGGAGTGAGTTACAGACTGGAATCTAATCGAGGGGTTCGGGGTGGTTTATTTATAGAATAACAGAAACCCGGGAGTGAGTTACAGACTGGAATCTAATCGAGGGGTTCGGGGTGGTTTATATATAGAATAACAGATACCCGGGAGTGAATTACAGACTGGAATCTAATCGAGGGGTTCGGGGTGGTTTATATATACAATAAGAGATACCAGGGAGTGAGTTACAGACTGGAATCTAATCGAGGGGTACGGCGTGGTTTATATATTGAATAACAGATTCCCGGCAGTGAGTTACAGACTGGAATCTAATCGAGGGGTTCAGGGTGGTTTATATACAGAATAACAGATACCCGGGAGTGAGTTACAGACTGGAATATAATCGAGGTGTTCGGGGTGGTTTATATATAGAATAACAGATACCCAGGAGTGAGTTACAGACTGGAATCTAATCGAGGGGTTCGGGGTGGTTTATATATAGAATAACAGATACCCGGGAGTGATTTACAGACTGGAATCTAATCGACGGTTTCGGGGTGGTTTATATATAGAATAACAGACACCCGGGAGTGAGTTACAGACTGGAATCTACTCGAGGGGTTCGGGGTGGTTTATATATAGAATAACAGATACCCGGGAGTGAGTTACAGACTGGAATCTAATCGAGGGGTTCGGGTGGTTTATATATAGAGTAACAGATACCTGCGGGTGAGTTACAGATTGGAATCTAATCGAGGGTTTCAGTGTGGTTTATATATAGAATAACAGATACCCGGGAGTGAGTTACAGACTGGAATCTAATCGAAGGGTTCGGGATGGTTTATATATAGAATAACAGATACCCGGGAGTGAGTTACCGACTGGAAACTAATCGAGGGGTTCGGGGTGGTTTAGATATAGAATAACAGATACCCGGAAGTGAGTAACAGACTGGAATCTAATCGAGAGGTTCGGGGTGCTTTATATATAGAATAACAGACACCCGGGAGTGAGTTACAGACTGGAATCTAATCGAGGGGTTCGGGGTTGTTTATATATAGAATAAAAGATACCCGGGAGTGAGTTACAGACTGGAATCTAATCGAGGGGTTCATGGTGGTTTATATATAGAATAACCGATACCGGGAGTGAGTTACAGACTGGAATCTAATCGAGGGGTTCGGGGAGGTTTATATATAGAATAACAGATACCAGGGAGTGAGTTACAGACTGGAATCTAATCGAGGGGTTCAGGGTGGTTTATATATAGAATAACAGATACGCGGGAGTGAGTTACAGACAGGAATCTAATCGAGGGGTACGGCGTGGTTTATATATAGAAAAGCAGATACCCGGGAGTGAGTTACAGACTGGAATCTAATCAAGGGGTTCGGGGTGGTTTATATATAGAATAACAGATACACGGGAGTGAGTTACAGACTGGAATCTAATCGAGGGGTTCGGGGTGGTTTATATATAGAATAACAGATACCCGGGAGTGAGTTACAGACTGGAATCTAATCGAGGGGTTCGGGGTGGTTTGTATATAGAATAACAGACACCCGGGAGTGAGTTACAGACTGGAATCTAATCGAGGGGTTCGGGGTGGTTTATATATTGAATAACAGATACCCGGGAGTGAGTTACAGACTGGAATCTAATCGAGTGGTTCGGGGTGGTTCATATATAGAATAACAGACACCCGGGAATGAGTTACAGACTGGAATCTAATCGAGGGGTTCGGGGTGGTTCATATATAGAATAACAGATACCCAGGAGTGAGTTACAGACTGGAATCTAATCGAGGGGTTCGGGATGGTTTATATATGGAATAACAGATACCCGGGAGTGAGTTACCGACTGGAAACTAATCGAGTGGTTCGGGGTGGTTTAGATATAGAATAACAGATTCACGGAAGTGAGTTACAGACTGGAATCTAATCGAGGGGTTCGGGCTGGTTTATATATAGAATAACAGATACGCGGGAGTGAGTTACAGACTGGAATCTAATCGAGGGGTTCGGGGTGCTTTATATATAGAATAACGGACACCCGGGAGTGAGTTACAGACTGGAATCTAATCGAGGGGTTCAGGGTGGTTTATATTTAGAGTAACAGATACCCGGGAGTGAGTTACAGACTGGAATCTAATCGAGTGGATCGGGGTGGTTTATATATAGAATAACAGATACCCGGGAGTGAGTTACAGACTGGAACCTAATCGAGGGGTTCGGGGTGGTTTATGTATAGAATAACAGGTGCCAGGGAGTGAGTTACAGACTGGAATCTAATCGAGGGGTACGGCGTGGTTTATATATAGAATAACAGATACCCAGGAGTGAGATCCAGACTGGAATATAATCGAGTTGTTCGGGGTGGTTTATACATAGAATAACAGATGCACGGGAGTGAGTTACAGACTGGAATCTAATAGAGGGGTTCGGTGTGGTTTATATATAGAAAACAGATACCCGGGAGTGAGTTACTGACTGGAATCTAATCGAGGGGTTTGGGGTGGTTTATATATAGAATAACAGATACCCGGGAGTGAGTGACAGACTGTAATCTAATCGAGGGGTTCGGGGTGGTTTATATATAGAATAACAGAGACCCGGGAGAGAGTTACAGACTGGAATCTAATCGAGGGGTTCGGTGTGGTTTATATACAGAATAACAGATACCCTGGAGAGAGTTACAGACTGGAATCTAATCGAGGGGTTTGGGGTGGTTTATATATAGATTTACAGATACGCGGGAGTGAGTTTCAGACTGGAATCTAATGGAGGGGTTCAGGGTGGTTTATATATAGAATAACAGATACCAGGGAGTGAGTTACAGACTGCAATCTAATCGAGGGGTTCGGGGTGGTTTATATATAGAATAACAGATACCCGAGAGTGAGTTGCTGACTGGAATCTAATCGAGGGGTTCGGGGTGGTTTATATATAGAATGACAGATACCCGGGAGTGAGTTACAGACTGGAACCTAATCGAGGGGTTCGGGGTGGTTTATATATAGAATAACAGATACTAGGGAGTGAGTTACAGACTGGAATCTAATCGAGGGGTACGGCGTGGTTTATATATAGAATAACAGATTCCCGGCAGTGAGTTACAGACTGGAATCTAATCGAGGGGTTCGGGGTGGTTTATAAATAGAATAACAGATACCCAGGAGTGAGTTCCAGACTGGAATCTAATCGAGGGGTTCGGCGTGGTTTATATATAGAATAACAGATACCTGCGGGTGAGTTACAGACTGGAATCTGATCGAGGGGTTCAGGGTGGTTTATATATAGAATAACAGATACCCGGGAGTGAGTTACAGACTGGAATCTAATCGAGGGGTTCGGGATGGTTTATATATAGAATAACAGATACCCGGGAGTGAGTTACCGACTGGAATCTAATCGAGGGGTTCGGGGTGGTTTAGATATAGAATAACAGATACCCGGGAGTGAGTTACAGACTGGAATCTAATCGAGGGGTTCGGGGTGATTTATATATAGAATAACAGAGACCCGAGAGTGAGTTACAGACTGGAAGCTAATCGAGGGGTTCAGGGTGTTTGATATATAGAATAACAGACACCCGGGTGTGAGTTACAGACTGGAATCAAATCGAGGGGTTCGGGCTGGTTTATATATAGAATAACAGATACCCAGGAGTGAGTTACAGACTGGAATCTAATCGAGGGGTTCAACGTGGTTTATATATAGAATAACAGATACCCGGGAGTGAGTTACAGACTGGAATCTAATCGAGGGGTTCGGTGTGGTTTATATACAGAATAACAGATACCCTGGAGAGAGTTACAGACTGGAATCTAATCGAGGGGTTCGGGGTGGTTTATATATAGATTTACAGATACGCGGGAGTGAGTTTCAGACTGGAATCTAATGGAGGGGTTCAGGGTGGTTTATATATAGAATAACAGATACCAGGGAGTGAGTTACAGACTGCAATCTAATCGAGGGGTTCGGGGTGGTTTATATATAGAATAACAGATACCCGAGAGTGAGTTGCTGACTGGAATCTAATCGAGGGGTTCGGGGTGGTTTATATATAGAATTACAGATACCCGGGAGTGAGTTACAGACAGGAACCTAATCGAGGGGTTCGGGGTGGTTTACATATAGAATAACTGATACCGGGGAGTGAGTTACAGACTGGAATCTAATCGAGGGGTACGGCGTGGTTTATATATAGAATAACAGATTCCCAGCAGTGAGTTACAGACTGGAATCTAATCGAGGGGTTCGGGTCGGTTTATATATAGAATAACAGATACCCGGGAGTGAGTTACAGACTGGAATCTAATCGAGGGGTTCGGGGTGGTTCAGATATAGAATAACAGATACCCAGGAGTGAGTTACAGACTGGAATCTAATCGAGGGGTTCGGGGTGGTTTATATATAGAATAACAGATACCCGGGAGTGAGTTACAGACTGGAATCTAATCGAGGGGGTCGGGGTGGTTTATATATCGAATAACAGATACCCGGGAGTGAGTTACAGACTGGAATCTAATCGAGGGGTTCGGGGTGGTTTATATATAGAATAACAGATACCCATGAGTGAGTTACAGACTGGAATCTAATCGAGGGGTTCGGGGTGGTTTAGATATAGAATAACAGATACCCGGGAGTGAGTTACAGACTGGAATCTAATCGAGGGGTTCGGGGTGATTTATATATAGAATAACAGATACCCGGGAGTGAGTTACAGACTGGAATCTAATCGAGGGGTTCAGTGTGTTTGATATATAGAATGACAGACACCCGGGAGTGAGTTACAGACTGGAATCAAATCGAGGGGATCGGGGTAGTTTATATATAGAATAACAGATACCCGGGAGTGAGTTACAGACTGGAATTTCTAATCGAAGGGTTCGGTGTGGTTTATATATAGAATAACAGATACCCTTGAGAGAGTTACAGACTGGAATCTAATCGAGGGGTTCGGGGTGGTTTATATATAGAATAACAGATACGCGGGAGTGAGTTACAGACTGGAATCTAATCGAGGGGTTCTGGGTGGTTTATATATAGAATAACAGATACGCGGGAGTGAGTTACAGACTGGAATCTAATCGAGGGGTTCGGGGTGGTTTATATATAGAATAACAGATACGCGGGAGTGAGTTACAGACTGGAATCTAATCGAGGGGTTCGGGGTGGTTTATATATAGAATAACAGATACGCGGGAGTGAGTTACAGACTGGAATCTAATCGAGGGGTTCTGGGTGGTTTATATATAGAATAACAGATACCCGGGAGTGAGTTACAGGCTGGAATCTAATTGAGGGGTTCGGGGTGGTTTATTTATAGAATAACAGATACCCGCGAGTGAGTTACAGACTGGAATCTAATCGATGTGTCCGGGGTGGTTTATATATAGAATAACAGATACCCGGGAGTGAGTTACAGGCTGGAATCTAATTGAGGGGTTCGGGGTGGTTTATTTATAGAATAACAGAAACCCGGGAGTGAGTTACAGACTGGAATCTAATCGAGGGGTTCGGGGTGGTTTATATATAGAATAACAGATACCCGGGAGTGAGTTACAGGCTGGAATCTAATTGAGGGGTTCGGGGTGGTTTATTTATAGAATAACAGAAACCCGGGAGTGAGTTACAGACTGGAATCTAATCGAGGGGTTCGGGGTGGTTTATATATAGAATAACAGATACCCGGGAGTGAATTACAGACTGGAACCTAATCGAGGGGTTCGGGGTGGTTTATATATACAATAAGAGATACCAGGGAGTGAGTTACAGACTGGAATCTAATCGAGGGGTACGGCGTGGTTTATATATTGAATAACAGATTCCCGGCAGTGAGTTACAGACTGGAATCTAATCGAGGGGTTCAGGGTGGTTTATATACAGAATAACAGATACCCGGGAGTGAGTTACAGACTGGAATATAATCGAGGTGTTCGGGGTGGTTTATATATAGAATAACAGATACCCAGGAGTGAGTTACAGACTGGAATCTAATCGAGGGGTTCGGGGTGGTTTATATATAGAATAACAGATACCCGGGAGTGATTTACAGACTGGAATCTAATCGACGGGTTCGGGGTGGTTTATATATAGAATAACAGACACCCGGGAGTGAGTTACAGACTGGAATCTACTCGAGGGGTTCGGGGTGGTTTATATATAGAATAACAGATACCCGGGAGTGAGTTACAGACTGGAATCTAATCGAGGGGTTCGGGTGGTTTATATATAGAGTAACAGATACCTGCGGGTGAGTTACAGATTGGAATCTAATCGAGGGTTTCAGTGTGGTTTATATATAGAATAACAGATACCCGGGAGTGAGTTACAGACTGGAATCTAATCGAAGGGTTCGGGATGGTTTATATATAGAATAACAGATACCCGGGAGTGAGTTACCGACTGGAAACTAATCGAGGGGTTCGGGGTGGTTTAGATATAGAATAACAGATACCCGGAAGTGAGTAACAGACTGGAATCTAATCGAGAGGTTCGGGGTGCTTTATATATAGAATAACAGACACCCGGGAGTGAGTTACAGACTGGAATCTAATCGAGGGGTTCGGGGTTGTTTATATATAGAATAAAAGATACCCGGGAGTGAGTTACAGACTGGAATCTAATCGAGGGGTTCATGGTGGTTTATATATAGAATAACCGATACCGGGAGTGAGTTACAGACTGGAATCTAATCGAGGGGTTCGGGGAGGTTTATATATAGAATAACAGATACCAGGGAGTGAGTTACAGACTGGAATCTAATCGAGGGGTTCAGGGTGGTTTATATATAGAATAACAGATACGCGAGAGTGAGTTACAGACAGGAATCTAATCGAGGGGTACGGCGTGGTTTATATATAGAAAAGCAGATACCCGGGAGTGAGTTACAGACTGGAATCTAATCAAGGGGTTCGGGGTGGTTTATATATAGAATAACAGATACACGGGAGTGAGTTACAGACTGGAATCTAATCGAGGGGTTCGGGGTGGTTTATATATAGAATAACAGATACCCGGGAGTGAGTTACAGACTGGAATCTAATCGAGGGGTTCGGGGTGGTTTGTATATAGAATAACAGACACCCGGGAGTGAGTTACAGACTGGAATCTAATCGAGGGGTTCGGGGTGGTTTATATATTGAATAACAGATACCCGGGAGTGAGTTACAGACTGGAATCTAATCGAGTGGTTCGGGGTGGTTCATATATAGAATAACAGACACCCGGGAATGAGTTACAGACTGGAATCTAATCGAGGGGTTCGGGGTGGTTTATATATAGAATAACAGATACCCAGGAGTGAGTTACAGACTGGAATCTAATCGAGGGGTTCGGGATGGTTTATATATGGAATAACAGATACCCGGGAGTGAGTTACCGACTGGAAACTAATCGAGGGGTTCGGGGTGGTTTAGATATAGAATAACAGATTCACGGAAGTGAGTTACAGACTGGAATCTAATCGAGGGGTTCGGGCTGGTTTATATATAGAATAACAGATACGCGGGAGTGAGTTACAGACTGGAATCTAATCGAGGGGTTCGGGGTGCTTTATATATAGAATAACGGACACCCGGGAGTGAGTTACAGACTGGAATCTAATCGAGGGGTTCAGGGTGGTTTATATTTAGAGTAACAGATACCCGGGAGTGAGTTACAGACTGGAATCTAATCGAGTGGATCGGGGTGGTTTATATATAGAATAACAGATACCCGGGAGTGAGTTACAGACTGGAACCTAATTGAGGGGTTCGGGGTGGTTTATGTATAGAATAACAGGTGCCAGGGAGTGAGTTACAGACTGGAATCTAATCGAGGGGTACGGCGTGGTTTATATATAGAATAACAGATACCCAGGAGTGAGATCCAGACTGGAATATAATCGAGTTGTTCGGGGTGGTTTATACATAGAATAACAGATGCACGGGAGTGAGTTACAGACTGGAATCTAATAGAGGGGTTCGGTGTGGTTTATATATAGAAAACAGATACCCGGGAGTGAGTTACTGACTGGAATCTAATCGAGGGGTTTGGGGTGGTTTATATATAGAATAACAGATACCCGGGAGTGAGTGACAGACTGTAAACTAATCGAGGGGTTCGGGGTGGTTTATATATAGAATAACAGAGACCCGGGAGAGAGTTACAGACTGGAATCTAATCGAGGGGTTCGGTGTGGTTTATATACAGAATAACAGATACCCTGGAGAGAGTTACAGACTGGAATCTAATCGAGGGGTTTGGGGTGGTTTATATATAGATTTACAGATACGCGGGAGTGAGTTTCAGACTGGAATCTAATGGAGGGGTTCAGGGTGGTTTATATATAGAATAACAGATACCAGGGAGTGAGTTACAGACTGCAATCTAATCGAGGGGTTCGGGGTGGTTTATATATAGAATAACAGATACCCGAGAGTGAGTTGCTGACTGGAATCTAATCGAGGGGTTCGGGGTGGTTTATATATAGAATGACAGATACCCGGGAGTGAGTTACAGACTGGAACCTAATCGAGGGGTTCGGGGTGGTTTATATATAGAATAACAGATACTAGGGAGTGAGTTACAGACTGGAATCTAATCGAGGGGTACGGCGTGGTTTATATATAGAATAACAGATTCCCGGCAGTGAGTTACAGACTGGAATCTAATCGAGGGGTTCGGGGTGGTTTATAAATAGAATAACAGATACCCAGGAGTGAGTTACAGACTGGAATCTAATCGAGGGGTTCGGCGTGGTTTATATATAGAATAACAGATACCTGCGGGTGAGTTACAGACTGGAATCTGATCGAGGGGTTCAGGGTGGTTTATATATAGAATAACAGATACCCGGGAGTGAGTTACAGACTGGAATCTAATCGAGGGGTTCGGGATGGTTTATATATAGAATAACAGATACCCGGGAGTGAGTTACCGACTGGAATCTAATCGAGGGGTTCGGGGTGGTTTAGATATAGAATAACAGATACCCGGGAGTGAGTTACAGACTGGAATCTAATCGAGGGGTTCGGGGTGATTTATATATAGAATAACAGATACCCGAGAGTGAGTTACAGACTGGAAGCTAATCGAGGGGTTCAGGGTGTTTGATATATAGAATAACAGACACCCGGGTGTGAGTTACAGACTGGAATCAAATCGAGGGGATCGGGGTGGTTTATATATAGAATAACAGATACCCGGGAGTGAGTTACAGACTGGAATCTAATCAAGGGGTTGAAGGAGGTTTATACATAGAATAACAGATACCCGGGAGTGAGTTACAGACTGGAATCTAATAGAGGGGTTCGGGGTAGTTTATATGTAGAATAACAGATACCTGGGAGTGAGTTACAGACTGGAATCTAATCGAGGGGTTCAGGGTGGTTTATATATAGAATAACAGATACCCGGGAGTGAGTTACAGACTGGAATCTAATCGAGGGGTTCAGGGTGGTTTATAGATAGAATAACAGATACCCGGGAGTGAGTTACAGACTGGAATCTAATCGAGGGGTTCGGGGTGGTTTATAAATAGAATAACAGATACCCAGGAGTGAGTTACAGACTGGAATCTAATCGAGGGGTTCGGCGTGGTTTATATATAGAATAACAGATACCTGCGGGTGAGTTACAGACTGGAATCTGATCGAGGGGTTCAGGGTGGTTTATATATAGAATAACAGATACCCGGGAGTGAGTTACAGACTGGAATCTAATCGAGGGGTTCGGGATGGTTTATATATAGAATAACAGATACCCGGGAGTGAGTTACCGACTGGAATCTAATCGAGGGGTTCGGGGTGGTTTAGATATAGAATAACAGATACCCGGGAGTGAGTTACAGACTGGAATCTAATCGAGGGGTTCGGGGTGATTTATATATAGAATAACAGATACCCGAGAGTGAGTTACAGACTGGAAGCTAATCGAGGGGTTCAGGGTGTTTGATATATAGAATAACAGACACCCGGGTGTGAGTTACAGACTGGAATCAAATCGAGGGGATCGGGGTGGTTTATATGTAGAATAACAGATACCCGGGAGTGAGTTACAGACTGGAATCTAATCAAGGGGTTGAAGGAGGTTTATACATAGAATAACAGATACCCGGGAGTGAGTTACAGACTGGAATCTAATAGAGGGGTTCGGGGTAGTTTATATGTAGAATAACAGATACCTGGGAGTGAGTTACAGACTGGAATCTAATCGAGGGGTTCAGGGTGGTTTATATATAGAATAACAGATACCCGGGAGTGAGTTACAGACTGGAATCTAATCGAGGGGTTCAGGGTGGTTTATATATAGAATAACAGATACCCGGGAGTGAGTTACAGACTGGAATCTAATCGAGGGGTTCGGGCTGGTTTATATATAGAATAACAGATACCCAGGAGTGAGTTACAGACTGGAATCTAATCGAGGGGTTCAACGTGGTTTATATATAGAATAACAGATACCCGGGAGTGAGTTACAGACTGGAATCTAATCGAGGGGTTCGGTGTGGTTTATATACAGAATAACAGATACCCTGGAGAGAGTTACAGACTGGAATCTAATCGAGGGGTTCGGGGTGGTTTATATATAGATTTACAGATACGCGGGAGTGAGTTTCAGACTGGAATCTAATGGAGGGGTTCAGGGTGGTTTATATATAGAATAACAGATACCAGGGAGTGAGTTACAGACTGCAATCTAATCGAGGGGTTCGGGGTGGTTTATATATAGAATAACAGATACCCGAGAGTGAGTTGCTGACTGGAATCTAATCGAGGGGTTCGGGGTGGTTTATATATAGAATTACAGATACCCGGGAGTGAGTTACAGACAGGAACCTAATCGAGGGGTTCGGGGTGGTTTACATATAGAATAACTGATACCGGGGAGTGAGTTACAGACTGGAATCTAATCGAGGGGTACGGCGTGGTTTATATATAGAATAACAGATTCCCAGCAGTGAGTTACAGACTGGAATCTAATCGAGGGGTTCGGGTCGGTTTATATATAGAATAACAGATACCCGGGAGTGAGTTACAGACTGGAATCTAATCGAGGGGTTCGGGGTGGTTCAGATATAGAATAACAGATACCCAGGAGTGAGTTACAGACTGGAATCTAATCGAGGGGTTCGGGGTGGTTTATATATAGAATAACAGATACCCGGGAGTGAGTTACAGACTGGAATCTAATCGAGGGGGTCGGGGTGGTTTATATATCGAATAACAGATACCCGGGAGTGAGTTACAGACTGGAATCTAATCGAGGGGTTCGGGGTGGTTTATATATAGAATAACAGATACCCAGGAGTGAGTTACAGACTGGAATCTAATCGAGGGGTTCGGGGTGGTTTAGATATAGAATAACAGATACCCGGGAGTGAGTTACAGACTGGAATCTAATCGAGGGGTTCGGGGTGATTTATATATAGAATAACAGATACCCGGGAGTGAGTTACAGACTGGAATCTAATCGAGGGGTTCAGTGTGTTTGATATATAGAATGACAGACACCCGGGAGTGAGTTACAGACTGGAATCAAATCGAGGGGATCGGGGTAGTTTATATATAGAATAACAGATACCCGGGAGTGAGTTACAGACTGGAATTTCTAATCGAAGGGTTCGGTGTGGTTTATATATAGAATAACAGATACCCTTGAGAGAGTTACAGACTGGAATCTAATCGAGGGGTCCGGGGAGGTTTATATATAGAATAACAGATACGCGGGAGTGAGTTACAGACTGGAATCTAATCGAGGGGTTCTGGGTGGTTTATATATAGAATAACAGATACGCGGGAGTGAGTTACAGACTGGAATCTAATCGAGGGGTTCGGGGTGGCTTATATATAGAATAACAGATACGCGGGAGTGAGTTACAGACTGGAATCTAATCGAGGGGTTCTGGGTGGTTTATATATAGAATAACAGATACCCGGGAGTGAGTTACAGGCTGGAATCTAATTGAGGGGTTCGGGGTGGTTTATTTATAGAATAACAGATACCCGCGAGTGAGTTACAGACTGGAATCTAATCGATGTGTCCGGGGTGGTTTATATATAGAATAACAGATACCCGGGAGTGAGTTACAGGCTGGAATCTAATTGAGGGGTTCGGGGTGGTTTATTTATAGAATAACAGAAACCCGGGAGTGAGTTACAGACTGGAATCTAATCGAGGGGTTCGGGGTGGTTTATATATAGAATAACAGATACCCGGGAGTGAGTTACAGGCTGGAATCTAATTGAGGGGTTCGGGGTGGTTTATTTATAGAATAACAGAAACCCGGGAGTGAGTTACAGACTGGAATCTAATCGAGGGGTTCGGGGTGGTTTATATATAGAATAACAGATACCCGGGAGTGAATTACAGACTGGAACCTAATCGAGGGGTTCGGGGTGGTTTATATATACAATAAGAGATACCAGGGAGTGAGTTACAGACTGGAATCTAATCGAGGGGTACGGCGTGGTTTATATATTGAATAACAAATTCCCGGCAGTGAGTTACAGACTGGAATCTAATCGAGGGGTTCAGGGTGGTTTATATACAGAATAACAGATACCCGGGAGTGAGTTACAGACTGGAATATAATCGAGGTGTTCGGGGTGGTTTATATATAGAATAACAGATACCCAGGAGTGAGTTACAGACTGGAATCTAATCGAGGGGTTCGGGGTGGTTTATATATAGAATAACAGATACCCGGGAGTGATTTACAGACTGGAATCTAATCGACGGGTTCGGGGTGGTTTATATATAGAATAACAGACACCCGGGAGTGAGTTACAGACTGGAATCTACTCGAGGGGTTCGGGGTGGTTTATATATAGAATAACAGATACCCGGGAGTGAGTTACAGACTGGAATCTAATCGAGGGGTTCGGGTGGTTTATATATAGAGTAACAGATACCTGCGGGTGAGTTACAGATTGGAATCTAATCGAGGGTTTCAGTGTGGTTTATATATAGAATAACAGATACCCGGGAGTGAGTTACAGACTGGAATCTAATCGAAGGGTTCGGGATGGTTTATATATAGAATAACAGATACCCGGGAGTGAGTTACCGACTGGAAACTAATCGAGGGGTTCGGGGTGGTTTAGATATAGAATAACAGATACCCGGAAGTGAGTAACAGACTGGAATCTAATCGAGAGGTTCGGGGTGCTTTATATATAGAATAACAGACACCCGGGAGTGAGTTACAGACTGGAATCTAATCGAGGGGTTCGGGGTTGTTTATATATAGAATAAAAGATACCCGGGAGTGAGTTACAGACTGGAATCTAATCGAGGGGTTCATGGTGGTTTATATATAGAATAACCGATACCGGGAGTGAGTTACAGACTGGAATCTAATCGAGGGGTTCGGGGAGGTTTATATATAGAATAACAGATACCAGGGAGTGAGTTACAGACTGGAATCTAATCGAGGGGTTCAGGGTGGTTTATATATAGAATAACAGATACGCGGGAGTGAGTTACAGACAGGAATCTAATCGAGGGGTACGGCGTGGTTTATATATAGAAAAGCAGATACCCGGGAGTGAGTTACAGACTGGAATCTAATCAAGGGGTTCGGGGTGGTTTATATATAGAATAACAGATACACGGGAGTGAGTTACAGACTGGAATCTAATCGAGGGGTTCGGGGTGGTTTATATATAGAATAACAGATACCCGGGAGTGAGTTACAGACTGGAATCTAATCGAGGGGTTCGGGGTGGTTTGTATATAGAATAACAGACACCCGGGAGTGAGTTACAGACTGGAATCTAATCGAGGGGTTCGGGGTGGTTTATATATTGAATAACAGATACCCGGGAGTGAGTTACAGACTGGAATCTAATCGAGTGGTTCGGGGTGGTTCATATATAGAATAACAGACACCCGGGAATGAGTTACAGACTGGAATCTAATCGAGGGGTTCGGGGTGGTTTATATATAGAATAACAGATACCCAGGAGTGAGTTACAGACTGGAATCTAATCGAGGGGTTCGGGATGGTTTATATATGGAATAACAGATACCCGGGAGTGAGTTACCGACTGGAAACTAATCGAGGGGTTCGGGGTGGTTTAGATATAGAATAACAGATTCACGGAAGTGAGTTACAGACTGGAATCTAATCGAGGGGTTCGGGCTGGTTTATATATAGAATAACAGATACGCGGGAGTGAGTTACAGACTGGAATCTAATCGAGGGGTTCGGGGTGCTTTATATATAGAATAACGGACACCCGGGAGTGAGTTACAGACTGGAATCTAATCGAGGGGTTCAGGGTGGTTTATATTTAGAGTAACAGATACCCGGGAGTGAGTTACAGACTGGAATCTAATCGAGTGGATCGGGGTGGTTTATATATAGAATAACAGATACCCGGGAGTGAGTTACAGACTGGAACCTAATCGAGGGGTTCGGGGTGGTTTATGTATAGAATAACAGGTGCCAGGGAGTGAGTTACAGACTGGAATCTAATCGAGGGGTACGGCGTGGTTTATATATAGAATAACAGATACCCAGGAGTGAGATCCAGACTGGAATATAATCGAGTTGTTCGGGGTGGTTTATACATAGAATAACAGATACACGGGAGTGAGTTACAGACTGGAATCTAATAGAGGGGTTCGGTGTGGTTTATATATAGAAAACAGATACCCGGGAGTGAGTTACTGACTGGAATCTAATCGAGGGGTTTGGGGTGGTTTATATATAGAATAACAGATACCCGGGAGTGAGTGACAGACTGTAATCTAATCGAGGGGTTCGGGGTGGTTTATATATAGAATAACAGAGACCCGGGAGAGAGTTACAGACTGGAATCTAATCGAGGGGTTCGGTGTGGTTTATATACAGAATAACAGATACCCTGCAGAGAGTTACAGACTGGAATCTAATCGAGGGGTTTGGGGTGGTTTATATATAGATTTACAGATACGCGGGAGTGAGTTTCAGACTGGAATCTAATGGAGGGGTTCAGGGTGGTTTATATATAGAATAACAGATACCAGGGAGTGAGTTACAGACTGCAATCTAATCGAGGGGTTCGGGGTGGTTTATATATAGAATAACAGATACCCGAGAGTGAGTTGCTGACTGGAATCTAATCGAGGGGTTCGGGGTGGTTTATATATAGAATGACAGATACCCGGGAGTGAGTTACAGACTGGAACCTAATCGAGGGGTTCGGGGTGGTTTATATGTAGAATAACAGATACTAGGGAGTGAGTTACAGACTGGAATCTAATCGAGGGGTACGGCGTGGTTTATATATAGAATAACAGATTCCCGGCAGTGAGTTACAGACTGGAATCTAATCGAGGGGTTCGGGGTGGTTTATAAATAGAATAACAGATACCCAGGAGTGAGTTACAGACTGGAATCTAATCGAGGGGTTCGGCGTGGTTTATATATAGAATAACAGATACCTGCGGGTGAGTTACAGACTGGAATCTGATCGAGGGGTTCAGGGTGGTTTATATATAGAATAACAGATACCCGGGAGTGAGTTACAGACTGGAATCTAATCGAGGGGTTCGGGATGGTTTATATATAGAATAACAGATACCCGGGAGTGAGTTACCGACTGGAATCTAATCGAGGGGTTCGGGGTGGTTTAGATATAGAATAACAGATACCCGGGAGTGAGTTACAGACTGGAATCTAATCGAGGGGTTCGGGGTGATTTATATATAGAATAACAGATACCCGAGAGTGAGTTACAGACTGGAAGCTAATCGAGGGGTTCAGGGTGTTTGATATATAGAATAACAGACACCCGGGTGTGAGTTACAGACTGGAATCAAATCGAGGGGATCGGGGTGGTTTATATATAGAATAACAGATACCCGGGAGTGAGTTACAGACTGGAATCTAATCAAGGGGTTGAAGGAGGTTTATACATAGAATAACAGATACCCGGGAGTGAGTTACAGACTGGAATCTAATAGAGGGGTTCGGGGTAGTTTATATGTAGAATAACAGATACCTGGGAGTGAGTTACAGACTGGAATCTAATCGATGGGTTCGGGATGGTTTATATATAGAATAACAGATACCCGGGAGTGAGTTACCGACTGGAATCTAATCGAGGGGTTCGGGGTGGTTTAGATATAGAATAACAGATACCCGGGAGTGAGTTACAGACTGGAATCTAATCGAGGGGTTCGGGGTGATTTATATATAGAATAACAGATACCCGAGAGTGAGTTACAGACTGGAAGCTAATCGAGGGGTTCAGGGTGTTTGATATATAGAATAACAGACACCCGGGTGTGAGTTACAGACTGGAATCAAATCGAGGGGATCGGGGTGGTTTATATATAGAATAACAGATACCCGGGAGTGAGTTACAGACTGGAATCTAATCAAGGGGTTGAAGGAGGTTTATACATAGAATAACAGATACCCGGGAGTGAGTTACAGACTGGAATCTAATAGAGGGGTTCGGGGTAGTTTATATGTAGAATAACAGATACCTGGGAGTGAGTTACAGACTGGAATCTAATCGAGGGGTTCAGGGTGGTTTATATATAGAATAACAGATACCCGGGAGTGAGTTACAGACTGGAATCTAATCGAGGGGTTCAGGGTGGTTTATAGATAGAATAACAGATACCCGGGAGTGAGTTACAGACTGGAATCTAATCGAGGGGTTCGGGCTGGTTTATATATAGAATAACAGATACCCGGGAGTGAGTTACAGACTGGAATCTAATCGAGGGGTTCAACGTGGTTTATATATAGAATAACAGATACCCGGGAGTGAGTTACAGACTGGAATCTAATCGAGGGTTTCGGGATGGTTTATATATAGAATAACAGATACCCGGGAGTGAGTTACAGACTGGAATCTAATCGAGGGGTTCAGGGTGGTTTATAAATAGAATAACAGACACCCGGGAGTGAGTTACTGACTGGAATCTAATCGAGGGGTTCAGGGTGGTTTATATGTAGAATAACAGATACCCGGGAGTGAGTTACAGACTGGAATCTAATCGATGTGTTCGGGGTGGTTTATATATAGAGAAACAGATACCCGGGAGTGAGTTACAGACTGGAATCTAATCGAGGGTTTGGGGTGGTTTATCTATAGAATAACAGATACCCTGGAGAGAGTTACAGACTGAAATCTAATCGAGGGTTCGGGGTGGATTATATATAGAATAGCAGATACCCGGGAGTGAGTTACAGACTGGAATCTAATCGATGTGTTCCGGGTGGTTTATATATAGAATAACAGATACCCAGGAGTGAGTTACAGACTGGAATATAATCGAGGGGTTCAGGGTGGTTTATATATCGAGTAACAGATACCCGGGAGTGAGTTACCGATATATAAATGCCTCAAATACAGCCTATTAACTCTGGGCTCCCCTGGATTCTCACTGTGTTATATACGATCCTCAGTCGCCCTCTGCAGGTATTGTTGTGAATTACCTCTCAATTTACCTGCAGCAGTGCCAGTGAAATATTATTTGATTGGTGTCTGTCCACGTTTAGTTTTTTTGCCATTTTGCACATTTTAACTCCATTTTCTGTCTGCCAGTTCCCCAGGGGGAGATTCCAGTCGGACAAGGTGAAGAGGATTTCACAACTGCCACACCGGCTGAGATCACCTCCATCACACAGGTAGAGAGACACGCACACACAGAAACATTACTATACAGGATGTCAGGACATCTCACCCACACCTCCTCTAACACTCACTCACTCTCTCTTTCTCTCACTCTCTCTCGCACTCACACACTCTCTCACACATTCTCTCTCTCTCTCACACACACACTCTCTCTCTCACACACCCTCTCTCACTCACACACACTCTCTCTCACTCTCCCTCACACTCACACACTCTCTCTCTCACACTCTCTCTCTCTCACACTCTCTCACTCTCTCACACACACACTCTCTCTCACACACTCTCACACTCTCTCTCTCACACACTCCCTCTCACTCACACACACTCTCTCTCTCACTCTCTCTCACTCACACACTCTCTCACACATTCTCCCTCTCTCTCACACACACACTCTCTCTCTCACACACCCTCTCTCACTCACACACACTCTCTCTCACTCTCCCTCACACTCACACACTCTCTCTCACACTCTCTCTCTCTCACACTCTCTCACTCTCTCACACACACACTCTCTCTCACACACACTCTCTCTCACACACACTCTCTCTCACACACTCTCACACTCTCTCTCTCACACACTCCCTCTCACTCACACACACTCTCTCTCTCACTCTCTCTCACTCACACACACTCTCTCTCTCACACACTCTCTCTCTCACTCACACACACTCTCTCTCTCACTCTCTCTCACATTCACACTCTATCTCACTCACACACACTCTCTCACATACTCTCTCTCACCCACTCTCACACACTCTCTCACATACTCTCTCTCACACACTCTCTCTCTCACTCACTCTCTCTCTCTCACTCACACACTCTCTCTCACACCCACTCTCTCTCTCTCACTCACACACACTCTCTCACATACTCTCTCACACACTCTCTCTCTCAGTCTCTCTCTCTCTCACTCTCTCTCTCTCACACACTCTCCCTCTCACACACTCTCCCTCTCACACACTCTCCCTCTCACACACTCTCCCTCTCACACACTCTCACACTCTCTCTCACTCACACACTGTCTCACACACACTGTCTCACACACACTCTCTCACACACTCTGTCTCACACACTCTCTCACACACTCTCTCTCTCTCACACACTCTCTCTCACACAGTCTCTCACACACACTCTCTCACACACACTCTCTCACACACTCTCTCTCTCTCACACACTCTCCCTCTCACACACCCTCACACTCTCTCTCACTCACACACTCTGTCTCACACACACTCTCACACACACTCTGTCTCACACACTCTCTCACACACTCTCGCTCTCACACTCTCTCTCTCACACACTCTCACACTCTCTCTCACTCACGCACACTCTCTCTCACACACACTGTCACACACACTCTCTCAGACACACTCTCTCTCTCACACACTCTCTCTCACACACTCTCTCTCTCTTACACACTCTCTCACACTCCCTCTCACACACTCTCTCTCTCACCCACTCTCTTTCATACACACTCACTCTCTCTCACATTCTCTCTCTCTCTCACACACACTCTCTCTCACACTCTCTCTCACACACTCCCTCTCTCACACACTCCCTCTCTCACACACTCTCTCTCTCTCACACACTCTCTCTCTCTCACATACTCTCTCACACACACTCTCTCTCTCTCACACTCTCTCTCTTACACACTCTCTCCCACACTCCCTCTCACTCTCTCTCTCTCACCCACTCTCTCATACGCACTCACTCTCTCTCTCACACACTCTCTCTCTTTCTCACACACACACACTCTTTCTCTCTCTCACACACACTCTCTCTCACACTCTCTCACACTCACTCTCTCTCACACTCACATTCTCTCACACACGCTCACACACAAACTCACTCTCTCTTGCACACACATCCTCTGTCGCACACACACTCACTCTCATTATTGCACACACTCTCTCTCTCTCACACACTCTCTCTCACACAGTCTCTCACACACACTCTCTCACACACTCTCTCTCTCTCACACACTCTCCCTCTCACACACCCTCACACTCTCTCTCACTCACACACTCTGTCTCACACACACTCTCACACACACTCTGTCTCACACACTCTCTCACACATTCTCTCTCTCTCTCACACACACACTCTCTCTCTCACACACCCTCTCTCATTATTGCACACACTCTCTCTCTCTTGCACACACATTCTCTGATGCACACACACACACAATAACACTCTCTCACTCTTGCACACCCACCCTCTGTCACTCACGCACACACTCTCCCACTCTTGCATAGACGCTCTCTTGCACACACACACACTCTCTCTTGCGCACACACTCTCTCCCACACCCTCTCGCTCACACATGCACTCTACACACACACTCAGACATGCACACTTACACACAAATGCACTTATGCATAGCAACACACACTCACACAGACACACACGTGCTCACACACATGCAGTCACACACTCACTCAAACGCACTCACGCACACACTCTCAGGTGGACTCACACTCACTCACACAAATGCACACACTCTCACAGACACATACTCTCACTTACACACAGAGATACACTCTTTGGCAATAACACTCACACACATTCACACACACACACACACTCACTCACATTCGCTCTTACACACTCACACAGTCTCTCGCATACGCACGCACTCACACACTCTCACACACTCAGTCTCTCACATACACACAGACACACAAACACTCACATGCACCCAGTCACACCCACACTCAATCTCTCTCCCATGCAGACACACTGTCACACACAAACACACACCTGCTCACAGTGACACTCACATAGACACAACTCTCTCACATACGCACTCACACACAGTCACACGGTTACACTCGCACACTCTACAACACCCTGGGCGAGTGCACAGTCAGATCCAGCCACGCAGTCCCCGGACTCCTAACATCAGTGACTTAATCGATAAATGGTGTGTGTTCGCTGAGATGTCTGACCTTCACTGCTCCAATGAGTAACAGGCACCAGATTAATAAGTAAAACAGCAACAGACTGTTTATTTATAACCAGAGTAAAAGGTGGTCATATAATGGAAATGATGGAACAATGGTCTACTCGTCTACCTATTTCCAAAACCCCGTCCCACCTTCCACCCAGACTCACACAAGACAGACACATGGTGAAGGGGTAGGAAAGGTTCAAAAATAACAGGGATTAACAGGTACGGAAGATTTGAGGATGTTCTCTGCTGGGGTTGAGCTCCCTGTAGGCTGTGAATCTCTTCAGGATGCAAGGTGTTGTAAACTATCAGCGGGTTCTGTTATGGGCGCGGTGTTTTCAGAACACCAAAATGTTCAACCAACCTCCCCCTTTAATGGATTGTTGCTTTTGAAGCACACGGCTTGTTCCCCAGGTGTGGGATTACAATTATGGACACGTGGTTTTTAACACCAAACAATGTTTATTCCATGAACTCAACTTAACCTTTTAAATAAACATTGGATCACTTAACACCCCTTACTTCAAAAATGACCCCGAAAATAACACAACACTAAATAATCCCTCAAAATGTTCCTTCAAACATCCAAAAGGATTCAAACCTTCAAAACAGTAACACACCAGGTCAAAGTTAATATATATATTCTGTTGGATGGCAGAGATATATCAGCTTGGTTGACTTCAGCTCCAGCACATTGCTATTCTTCCTGCAGCTCTCTGGAAACACACAGACACACCCAAGCTGCTCTCTCAAACTGAAACCTAAAGCCGAAGTGAGCTCAGCTCCCCCCCCCGTGACATCACTTCAGTAATATGATCAGCTTCATTTGTTAAAGGTACATTTCTTCAACATCCAATTGTTAAAGGTACTCTCACATGACAGTCCGACCTTTTAAGAGCTCTCGTCCATTAGGACTCCCAGACTGTAGGTCTACCTCTGGGGGAATCGCCTTCACACAGCAGATTCAGGTCAGTGCAATTCTATCACGCAACTTCGGTCTCCCTGTGATATCTTTGGAGATTTCTACCTGAGAGTTTACAGCAGATTTTACATCCACTCTGCTGTTCAACCACTTACCTGGCCTCTGTGCAGAGAGTCTGGCTGTTTTGTGAAGAGAGTTCTCAGACTGGGCTTTACCCAGCCATTTACACAGAGGATTAAACTGGTAGAGAGCTGTTGGGAAAACCTGCTAGCAGCTTTTCACTCCAGTAGTCCCCTTCACAGATCTGTCTACTGCCTGCGGTCTCTTAAATAGGTGTGCTTTCCACCAGTCTGTCTGGGAGCCTCTGAAATCGCCTGGCAGAGAGAGTGCTGAGCGAGTGAGTGCCTTACAGCTGCTCCTTGCTCAGATCGGTCACGCGAATGACAAAATGGGGCGTGCTTCCCCTGTTCCAGAAGTTTCTGGAAAGCCCCGCCAATCGCAAACGAGAATCGGTACAAGGCCCGGATTTCAAACGAATTGGTTGGCTGCTTGCCAAGTCCATCAGCATGACATCACGGGTTGTGCCACAGAGCATCTAAATCAGAGGGGATCTGCCGGGTCAGTCCATGTGGCAGCTTGCAGCGGGGGGGGGGGGGGGGGGGGGGGGCGTGGTTTCCGTTCAAAACCAGAAGTCTGTGATTTTGAAAACAACCAGCAGGACACGCATTAAACAAGAAACACGAAACAGACCAGGATTAAGCAAGTTCCTTACAACTCACACAGTCACACACATTTACACACACACAGTCACACATGAACACTCTCTCGCACACACACATGCACTCACACACAATCTCATACTCACACACTCGCTCACACACTTACACTCACACACATCCTCTCCCACACACACACTTTCACACACACTCCCTCTCCCACATATATTCTTTCACACACACATACACACACTTTACACACACACAAAGAACAACAAAGAACAAAGAAAAGTACAGCACAGCAACAGGCCCTTCGGCCCTCCAAGCCCGTGCCGACCATACTGCCCGACACAACTACAATCTTCTACACTTCCTGGGTCCGTATCCCTCTATTCCCATCCTATTCATATATTTGTCAAGATGCCCCTTAAATGTCCCTATCGTCCCTGCTTCCACTACCTCCTCCGGTAGTGGGTTCCAGGCACCCACTACCCTCTGCGTAAAAAACTTGCCTCGTACATCTACTCTAAACCTTGCCCCTCTCACCTTAAACCTATACCCCCTAGTAATTGACCCCTCTACCCTGGGGAAAAGCCTCTGGCTATCCACTCTGTCTATGCCCCTCATAATTTTGTAGACCTCTATCAGGTCGCCCCTCAACCTCCTTCGTTCCAGTGAGAACAAACCGAGTTTATTCAATCGCTCCTCATAGCTTATGCCCTCCATACCAGGCAACATTCTGGTAAATCTCTTCTGCACCCTCTCTAAAGCCTCCACATCCTTCTGGTAGTGTGGCGACCAGAATTGAACACTAAACTCCAAGTGTGGCCTAACTAAGGTTCTATACAGCTGCAACATGACTTGCCAATTCTTATACTCAATGCCCCGGCCAATGAAGGCAAGCATGCCGTATGCCTTCTTGACTACTTTCTCCACCTGTGTTGCCCCTTTCAATGACCTGTGGACCTGTACTCCTAGATCTCTTTGACTTTCAATACTCTTGACACACTTTTACACACATACACACGTTTGCACACACACAACCTCTCACACATACTGTCCCACACACACATCCATGCACACTCACACACACATTTACACTACACACACTCACATCTCCACACCCTCTCTCACACACACCTCCACCCTTCCACTCACACACACTCACACATCAATACACACCCTCTCTCTCACACCTACACCTTCGCCTACGCACACACTCTTTCACATAAACTCACACCCACACACTCTCACTCACACACATGTACACACACACACACTCATGCACATACACTCACAAAACACACACTCACACACACACACAAACACTTGCACACACACATTCACACAGACCCACTTGCATAATTGCACACACTCACACATTCATACACATACCCACATGCATGCATACACACTCATGCATAATAAACACATTCACACTCACACTTGCACACACAAACATTCACACACACACACACTTGCACAATTATACACACTCATAGATTCACACACACACACACACACATATGTACGCAGACACACTCATATATGTAGACACACACATTCGCACACACACTTACATACTGTAAGGATCCTTCCATTTAAACTGTCTGCTCCCTGCTTTCCCCTTTTAATTTTTCCTGATACGGTTTTGAGCTCTGGATGATTGATGGACATGTGTCTTGTAGGCAAGCTGTATCTTTAACTCAGGCAGAAGCAGCGTCCTGTGACTTCAAGAAGGCAATCTGCATGAAGCAGCCTTTTATTCGAACAGGCAGCTTCCAGAACGATTTGACTGATATCAGTGATGACTCCAATTGATGGACTTGGCTGGCGGCAAGGGAACTGGCTGAAGATGCTGGGCTTTGCCAATATCGCGTGGTGATTGGCTCTGATTTCTCTGGGAGGCCTCCCTCCCCAGTCAGGCCGGGTTGTGTAGTTTGACTTTCAGTTCAGAAGCTGGGAGACGCTTCTGGGAAGGTTCCCTATCTGATACGGTGAACTCTTCTCTCTCCGCAGGAAGGCCGACGGTCTTTCTAGTGAAACAACTGCAAAGGGACTGAGATTAAAACGCGGGCTGGAAGCTGGGTTTCATGAATGACAAAGAGTCTTTAGAGTTAAGTAAACTCAAAGGTGGACCTTTGAGTTGAAGGCCCAGTTGAATAAAGGCTAGCGTGTCTCTCCAGAACAAATCTAACAGCCTGTGAGTACTGAATGAATGTTACTGCCAGAACACCATCACCAACTGCACACCAGTGGCTTTGACCATTCAGTTGGGAGGACAACCTATGGCAAAGAGTTCAAAATTGAAAGCAAGGACTCTTATCTTTCTTTACCTTAATCCTTATTATGTTTCCCATTTCCACCCCTCTGTGTTTGTCTGTCTTGTGTGTGTGTGTTGTCTGGGTAGAAGCCGGGACAGTAAAAGCGATGGGGAGGGGGCACCGAGGTAGGGGGGGGGTAGGTTAGCTTGCCTTTATTCTGTTATAATTACTGCATGTTTCATTTTTGTTTGTTGTAAATAAACAGTAATTGTGTTCCAGCGTACAAACCTAGTGACTGCAATTATTGGGCAGCCCTGGGACAAATATTTGAGGAATTTTTACATGAATAATTGGTTAATTCGCTTGTGTTGGGACTCCGGGGCCTGAGGGGCTGGATTTGACCGCGCGCTAGCGCAGGATGTCATAGCAACACTCAGACACAGACACCCCCCCCACCCCCCACACACACATACCACTCTCACACCCGTACACATATTTTCACATACATACACTCACTCTCAAAGAACAGGATAGCACAGGCCCTTCGGCCCTCCAAGCCCGCGCCGACCATGCTGCCCGTCTAACCTAAAACCTTCTTCACATCCGGGGTCCGTATCCCTCTATTCCCACCCTATTCATGTATTTGTCAAGACGCCCCTTAAATGTCACTATCGTCCCTGCTTCCACCACCTCCTCCGGCAGTGAGTTCCAGGCACCCACCAGCCTCGGTGTAAAAAACGTGCCTCGTACATCTCCTCTAAACCTTGCCCCTCGCACCTTAAACTTATGTCCCCGAGTAATTGGCTCTTCCACCCTGGCTATCCACTCTGTCTCTGCCCCTCGTCATTTTGTAGACGTCTATCAGGTCGCCCCTCAACCTCTGTCGTTCCAGTGAGAACAAACCGAGTTTATTCAACCGCTCCTCATAGCTAATGTCCTCCATACCAGGCAACATCCTGGTAAATCTCTTCTGTACCCTCTCTACAATCTCCACATCCTTCTGAGAGTGTGGCGACTCAAATAGAACATTATATTCCAATTGTGGCCTAACTACGGTCCTGCAACATGACTTGCCAATTCTTATACTCAATGCCCTGGCCGATGAAGGCAAGCATGCCGTATGCCTTCTTGACTACCTTTTCCCCTTAACTTTCAATTACCTGTAGACCTGTCCATCCAGATCTCTCATACACACTCACACACACACACACACACACACCGGCACTCAGTCTCACACACACTAACTCACATACACTCTCACGGACATGCACACTTACACCCAGACACACACACATATTCAATCACAGTCTCACACAAACTCCCACACACACTGACACACATAAGAACATAAGAACTAGGAACAGGAGTAAGCCACCTGGCCCCTTGGGCCTGCTCCGCCATTCACTGAGATCATGGCTGACCTTTTGTGGACTCAGCTCCACTTTCCGGCCCGCACAACATAACCCTTAATCCCTTTATTCTTCAAAAAACTATCTATCTTTATCGTAAAAACATTGAATGAAGGAGCCTCAACTGCTTCACTGGGCAAGGAATTCCATAGATTCACAACCCTTTTTCGTGAAGAAGTTCCTCCTAAACTCAATTCTAAATCTACTTCCCCTTATTTTGAGGCTATGCCCCCTAGTTCTGCTTTCACCCGCCAGTGGAAACAACCTGCCCACATCTATCCTATCGATTCCCTTCCTAATTTTATATGTTTCTATAAGATCCCCCCCACATCCTTCTAAATTCCAACGAGTGCAGTCCCAGTCTACTCAACTTCTCCTCGTAATCCAACCCCTTCAGCTCTGGGATTGACCTAGTGAATCCTCTCTGGACACCCTCCAGTGCCAGTACGTCCTTTCTCAGGTAAGGAGACCAAAACTGAACACGATACTCCAGGTGTGGCCTCACTAACACCTTATACAGTTGCAGCATAACCTCCCTAGTCTTAAACTCCATCCCTCTAGCAATGAAGGACAAAACTCCATTCGCCTTAATCACCTGTTGCACCTGTAAACCAACACAACACACACCCCACACAGACAAACATGCTGACATACACACTCTTACACACAAACACACACTCACTCACATACACTCACTGACACGCAAATTCATGCTCACACATGCATACACACTCACAATCACACTTACTCTCACACAAACACACACACACTGTCTCTCACACACGCTCTCTCTCACACACACATACACTCTCACACACACTCACACTCTCACATACACACACACACTCTCACATGCACTCACACTCTCTCTCTTACACACACTCTCACGCACACACACTCTCTCACATACACACACTCTCACACTCTCTCTCACACACACTCTCACACACATACACACACTCTCACATGCACTCACACTCTCTCTCTCACACACACTCTCACACACACTCACACTCTCACATACACACACTCTCACACTCTCTCTCTCACACACGCTCTCACACACACACACACACCCTCACATGCACTCACTCTCTCTCTCACACACACTCTCACACTCTTTCACATACACACACACACTCTCTCTCACACTCTCTCTCTCACACACACTCTCACACACACACACTCTCACATGCACTCACACTCTCTCACACACACTCTCACGCACACACTCTCACACACACTCACACTCTCTCTCACACACACGCTCTCACACACACACACACACACACTCTCACATGCACTCACACTCTCTCTCTCACATACACTCTCACACACACACACACACACACTCTCACACACTCACACACTCACAATCTCTCTCTCACACACACTCTCTCACAAACAAACACACACTCCCTCCCACACACGCTCACACTGTAATTATTGGACAGCCAGGAGACACAGTGAGCTCCCGCACGCTCAGTTCCAGTCCCACAGACTCCGGTGTCTGAACAATAATTTGTCTAAACGTCCCCCAAAATCTTTGTCTCTTGACTGTCTAATAATTACAGTCACCAGGTGTGTAAGCTGGAACACAATTACGGTTTAATAATTACAGTCACCAGGTTTGTAAGCTGGAACGCAATTACTAACAGAAATACAGATGAAATATGCAGTGGTTACAAGAGAATAGCAGCCAACTAACCTACTACCCCCACCACCTTTTTCATTCCCACCCTCTCCTCATAAATTCAAGACAGTCCAACACAAGAGGGTTGGAAATGGGTTTCAGGTAAGAAGGATAAGAGTCCTTGCTTTTGATGTTGGACTCTGCTGTGTGCTGTCCTCCAAGCATGCTGCTTAATCAAAACCACCGGTGTGCAGTTGGTGATGGTCTTCTGGAGGTTACATTCATTCAGTACTCCCAGGCACTCGGATTTCTTCTGAAGAGACACTCTAGCCTTTCTTAAACTGGGCCTTCAAGAATCTACTTCTCTCTTGCAACTCTTTGTCTCTCATTAAACCCACCCTCCAGCCCAAATTTTAATTTCAATGCAGCTTCTCTTAAATGTCATCCACCTTACTGGGGAAGGGATTTCATCAGGTTTTTGAGAGAGAGTGAGAGAGGAACAAATGTGGAGAGAGAGAGTGAGAGTGAGAGAGAGAGAGAGAGTGAGTGAGCTACAGATCTGGAAAGAGAGAGAGAGAGTGTGAGAGAGAGACAGAGAGAGAGTGAGGGACAGAGAAAGAGAGTGAGAGAGAGAAAGTGACTGAGGGACAGAGGTGGAGAGAGAGAGGAGAGAGAGAGTGTGAGAGTGAGGGACAGAGAGAGAGTGAGTGAGGGACAGAGAGAGAGTGAGAGAGAGAGACAGAGAGAGAGTGAGAGTGAGGGACAGAGAGAGTGAGAGACAGAAGGGGGAGAGGGAGAGTGAATGAGGGTCAGAGAGAGAGTGAGAGAGAGACAGAGAGAGAGAGAGTGAGGGACAGAGAGAGAGTGAGTGAGGGACACAGAGAGAGTGAGTGAGGGACAGAGAGAGAGACTGAGTGAGGGACAGAGAGAGTGATAGGGAGAGAGAGAGAGAGATAGATTGAGTGAGGGACATAAGTGGAGAGAGTGAGAGAGAGACAGAGAGAGAAAGTGAGTGAGTGAGGGACAGAGAGAGAGTGAGAGAGAGAGTGACGGGCAGGGAGCGTGAGAGAGAGAGAGAGTGTGAGAGAGAGAGAAAGTAAATAAGGAACAGAGGGAGAGAGAGAGTGTGAGTGACAGAAAGGAAGAGAGAGTTAAGGGGCTGGTTTAGCACAATGGGCTAAACAGCTAGCTTGTAATGCAGAACAAGGCAACAGCGCGGGTTCAATTCCCGTACCGGCCTCCCCGAACAGGAGCCGGAATGTGCCAACTAGGAGCTTTTCACAGTAACTTCATTGAAGCCGACTTGTGACAATAAGTGACTATTATTATTATTATTATAGACCTCCTCCATCCAGGCTTCGGAACCCAAAGCAAAATGAAAACCTGCCTTGGCACTGAGAAGGACCTCAGAGGAAAAATATCCAATCACCCCCTGTTGTCGGGCAGATTGCAGCCCTTTCGGTTCGATCATTGGCCACCAGCCAAGTCAATCATATCGAGTCAGCACTGATGCCAGCCAATCTGCAAGCACTAGCCGAAAACAGAACCGCCTTCTGGAATCCGCTTGTTTGAATGAAAGACATGCGTCGTCTCAAAGCCTTAAAGTCACAGGTTCATTAATTTCCCGTGGATCAAAATTGTAGAAGAAAAAAAACAAAAGAAAGGGGCAAATAAGGAAATAAACAGAGTTTCAACCGGAGGATCCTTACATACCTCCCCCCCCCACGCCCCCACCTCCCACTCCCCCCCCCACTCCACCCCCATGAAAACAATTAAACTTCAGGGCATGGACGCTTCCGTGTGGGGTATGCAAGACACAAGACACAAACTTGTCCAAATCATCCCCAATAAACAATGATAATCTTTTATCAGTGTCACAAGTAGGCTTACACCGATATGGTAATGGAGTATCTCTGAATATCCCCTCGTCGCCACATTCCGGCACCTGTTCGGGTCCACAGAGGGAGGATTCAGAATGTCCAATTCACCGAACAAGCACATCTTTCGGGATTTGTGGGAGAAAACCGGAGCGAAACCCACGCAGACACGGGGAGGACGTGCAGACTCTGCACAGACAGTGACCCAAGCCAGGAATCGAACCCGGGACCCTGGAGCTGTGAGGCAGCAGTGCTAACCACTGGGCTACCGTGCCACCCATATCCCCGTCTCTAAATTGTTCATTAGTCAACCTTTAAGGATGTGTAAAAGCATGCGCAAACACATTATCTTAAAGTCACAAGTCCATTAATCTTCCGTGGACCAAAGTAGCAACAGCGCAAAATACACACACGTACTTCCAGTTTCTCTTAACCTTTTTCTCTTTCTCACTCTGGAAGGATCAGAAACCAATCTGGACACCAGTTGAAGTGGTCCCGGAGCTGGACTCCCGGACCCCAGACCCTCGGGGAGACCTCACAGAGGTTGGGGATGAGGAAGACGGGAGGAGTGTTGCACGTCTGGAGGAGGAGAGGAGGCAAGAGGATCCAGAGGCGACAGTGGACACGGATGAGTTTGCACAACTCCAGAGTAAGCACGAGGTCTCCACAATTGTTCAACTCGCGTGGATTACAGAAGGAGCTTGTTCTGCCCACAATATCAGGCTAATCGGTACATAGCGATTGAGGGATACGGGGAGAAGGTGGGTAGGTGGGGGATTGAGGGATACGAGGAGAAGGTGGGGAGGTGGGGATTGAGGGATATGGGGAGAAGGTGGGGAGGTGGGGATTGAGGGATACGGCGAGAAGGTGGGTTGGTGGGGGATTGAGGGACGCGGGGAGAAGGTGGGTAGGTGGGGGATTGAGGGATACGGGGAGAAGGTCAGTAGATAGGGGATTGAGGGATACAGGGAGATGGTGGGTAGGTGGGGGATTGAGGGATACGGGGAGAAAGTGGCTGGGTGGGGGATTGAGGGATACGGGGAGAAGGTGGGTAGGTGGGGGATTGAGAGACACGGGAAGAAGGTCGGTAGGTGGGGGATTGAGGGATACGGGGAGAAGGTCAGTAGATAGGGGATTGAGGGACACGGTGAGAAGGTGGGTAGATGGAGATTGAGGGATACGGGTAGAAGGTGGGTAGGTGGGGGATTGAGGGATACGGGGAGAAGGTGGGGAGGAGGGGATTGAGGGATACAGGGAGAAGGTGGGTTGGTGGGGGATTGAGGGATACGGGGAGAAGGTGGGTAGGTGGGGGATTGAGGGATACGGGGAGAAGGTGGGTAGGTGGGGGATTGAGGGATACGGGGAGAAGGTCGGTAGGTGGGGGATTGAGGGATACGGTGAGAAGGTGGGTAGGTAGGGATTGAGGGATACGGGGAGAAGGTGGGTAGATGGGGATTGAGGGATACGGGGAGAAGGTGGGTAGGTGGGGGATTGAGGGATACGGGTAGAAGGTGAGTAGGTGGGGGATTGAGGAATCAGGAAGAAGGTGGGTAGGTGGGGGATTGAGGGTTACGGGGAGAAGGTGGGTAGGTGAAGGATTGAGGGAGATGGGGAGACGGTGGGTAGGTGGAGGATTGAAGGATACGCGGAGAAGGTGGGTAGGTGGGGGATTGAGGGATACGGGGTGAAGGTGGGTAGGTGGGGAATTGAGGGAGACTGGGAGAAGGTGGGGGGTGGGGATTGAGGGATACAGGGAGAAGGTGGGTAGGTGGGGAATTGAGGGATACGGGGAGAAGGTGGGGAGGTGGGGATTGAGGGAGGTGGGGAGAAGGTGGGTAGGTGGGGGATTGAGGGAGACGGGGAGAAGGTGGGTTGGTAGGGGATTGAGAGATACGGGAAGGAGGTGGGTCGGTGGGGGATTGAGGGATACGGGGAGAAGGTGGGTAGGTGGGGGATTGAGAGATACGGGGAGAAGATGGGTCGGTGAGGGATTGAGGGATAAGGGGAGAAGGTGGGTAGGTCGGGGATTGAGGGATACGGGAAGGAGGTGGGTCGTTCGGGGATTGAGGGAGATGGGGAGAATGTGGGTAGGTGGGGGATTGAGGGATATGGGAGGTGGGTCGGTGTGGGATTGAGGGAAACGGGGAGAAGGTGGGTAGGTGGGGGATTGAGGGATACGGGGAGAAGGTGGGTCGGTGGGGGATTGAGGGATACGGGGAGAAGGTGGGTAGGTGAGGGATTGAGGGATACGGGGAGAAGGTGGGTAGGTGGGGATTGATGGATATGGGAGTTGGGTAGGCGGGTGATTGAGGGAGATGGGGAGGTGGGTAGGTGGGGATTGTGCGATATGGGGAGGTGGGTAGATGGGGATTGAGGGATATGGGTAGGTGGGAGATTGAGGGATATGGGGAGGTGGGTAGTTGGGGATTGAGGGACATGGGGAGAATGAAAGGAGTTGCACAGTGGTATTGACACTCGATTAGTAAACCAGAGACCCAGAGTAATTCTCTGCGGACCGAGGTTTAAAACCCACCACGGCAGGTGGTGCAATTAATATTCAACAACAATCTGGATTTGGAAGTCTGATAATGAGCATTAAATCATTGTCAATTATCGTAAAAACCCATCTGGTGCACTAATCTCTTTACCCGGCCTGGCGTACATGTTACTCCAGATCCGCAGCAATCTGGTTGAATCGGAACTGCATCCTCAGGGAAATTAGGGATGATCAATAAATGCTGGCACAAAGGTGGGTAAGTGGCGTGGGGAGAACTTTGGATCAAATGGGCACAGACTCAACCCCCTTCCCGTTCACACCCGCTGTACACAATCCCAATGGACCCAAACCCCTTCCCGTTCACTCCCACTGTACTGAATCCCAATGGATCCAAACCCCTTCCCGTTCACATCCGCTGTACACAATCCAAATGGACCCAAATCCCTTCCCGTTCAGTCCCACTGTACACAATCCCAATGGACCCAAACCCCTTCCCGTTCACTCCCACTGGACACAATCCCAATGGACCCAAACCCCTTCCCGTTCACTCCCACTGTACACAATCCCAATGGACCCAAACCCCTTCCCGTTCACTCCCACTGTACACAATCCCAATGGACCCAAACCCCTTCCCGTTCACTCCCACTGTACATAATCCCAATGGACCCAAACCCCTTCCCGTTCACCCCCACTGTACACAATCCCAATGGACCCAAAGCCCATCCCGTTCACTCTCATTGTACACAATCCCAATGGACACAAACCCCTTCCCGTTCACTCCCACTGTACACAATCCCAATGGACCCAAATCCCTTCCCGTTCACTCCCACTGTTCACAATCCCAATGGACCCAAACCACTTCCCGTTCACTCCCACTGTACACGATACCAATGGACCCAAACCCCTTCCCATTCACTCCCACTGTGCACAATCCCAATGGACCCAAACCCCTTCCCATTCACTCTCACTGTACACAATCCCAATGAACCCAAACCCCTTCCCGTTCACCCCCACTGTACACAATCCCAATGGAACCAAACCCCTTCCCGTTCACTCCCACTGTACACAATCCCAATGGACCCAAACCCCTTCCCGTTCACCCCCACTGTACACAATCCCAATGGACCCAAAGCCCTTCCCGTTCACTCCCACTGTACACATTCCCAATGGAGCCAAACCCCTTCCCGTTCACTCCCACTGTACACAATCCCAATGGACCCAAACCCCTTCCCGTTCACCCCCACTGTACACAATCCCAATGGACCCAAAGCCCTTCCCGTTCACTCCCACTGTACACATTCCCAATGGAGCCAAATCCATTCCCGTTCACTCCCACTGTACACAATCCCAATGGACCCAAACCCCTTCCCGTTCACTCCCACTGTACACATTCCCAATGGAGCCAAACCCCTTCCCGTTCACTCCCACTGTACACAATCCCAATGGACCCAAACCGCTTCCCATTCACTCCCACTGTACACAATCCCAATGGACCCAAATCCCTTCCCGTTCACTCTCACTGTACACAATCCCAATGAACCCAAACCCCTTCCCGTTCACTCCCACTGTACACAATCCCAATGGACCCAAACCCCTTCCCGTTCACTCCCACTGTACACAATCCCAATGGACCCAAACCCCTTCCCATTCACTCCCACTGTGCACAATCCCAATGGACCCAAACCCCTTCCCGTTCACTCTCACTGTACACAATCCCAATGAACCCAAACCCCTTCCCGTTCACTCCCGCTGTACACAATCAAAATGGACCCAAACCCCTTCCCGTTCACTCCCACTGTACACATTCCCAATGGACCCAAACCCCTTCCCGTTCACTCACACTGTTCACAATCCCAATGGACCCAAACCTCTTCCCGTTCACTCCCACTGTAGACAATCCCAATGGAGCCAAATCCTTTCCCGTTCACTCCCACTGTGCACAATCCCAATGGACGCAAACCCCTTCCCGTCCAGTCCCACTGTAAACAATCCCAATGGAACTAAACCCCTTCCCGTTCACTCCCACTGTTCACAATCCCAATGGAACCAAACCACTTCCCGTTCACTCCCACTCTACACGTTCCCAATGGACCAAAACCCCTTCCCGTTCACTCCCACTGTACACAATCCCAATGGAGCCAAACCCCTTCCCGTTCACTCACACTGTTCACAATCCCAATGGACCCAAACCCCTTCCCGTTCACTCCCACTGTAGACAATCCCAATGGAGCCAAACCCTTTCCCGTTCACTCCCACTGTACTGAAATCTCAATGGACCCAAACTCCTTCCTGTTCGCTCCCACTGTACACAACCCCAATAGACCCACACCGCTTCCCGTTTACTCCAACTGAACGCAATCCCAATGGACCCAAACCCCTTCCCGTTCACTCCCATTGTACACAATCCCAATGGATCCAAACCCCTTCCCGTTCACTCCCACTGTACACAATCCCAATGGATCCAAACCCCTTCCCGTTCACTCCCACTGTACACAATCCCAATGGACCCAAACCTCTTCCCGTTCACTCCCAATGTACCCAATCCCAATGGATCCAAACCCCTTCCCGTTCACTCCCACTGTACACAATCCCAATGGATCCAAACCCCTTCCCGTTCACTCCCACTGTACACAATCCCAATGTACCCAAACCCCTTCCCGTTCACTCCCACTGTACATAATCCCAATTGACCCAAACCCCTCCTCGTTCACTCCGACTGTAAACAATCTGAATGGACCCAAGCCCCTTCCCGTTCAGTCCCTCTGTACACAATCCCAATGGACCCAAACCCCTTCCCGTTCACTGCCTCTGTACCCAATCCCAAAGGACCCAAACCCCTTCCCGTTCACTCGTACTGTTCAGAATCCAAATGGGCCCAAACCCCTTCCCGTTCACCCCCACTGTACTCAATCACAATGGAGACAAACCCCTTCCCGTTCACTCCCACTGTACACAATTCCAATGGACCCAACCACTTCCCGTTCACTCCCACTGTACATAAACCCAATGGACCCAAACCCCTTCCCCCCACTGTACACAATTCCAATGGACCCAAACTCCTTCCCGTTAACTCCCGCTGTACATAAACCCAATGGACCCAAAGCCCTTCCCGTTCACCCCCACTGTACACAATCCCAATGGACCCAAACCCCTCCTCGTTCACTCCCACTGTAAACAATCCGAATGGTCCCAAGCACCTTCCCGTTCAGTCCCTCTGTACACGTTCCTAATGGACCAAAACCCCTTCCCGTTCGCTCCCACTGTACACAATCCCAATGGACCCACACCGCTTCCCGTTTACTCCAACTGTACGCAATCCCAATGGACCCAAACCCCTTCCCGTTCACTCCCACTGTACACAATCCCAATGGACCCAAACCCCTTCCCGTTCGCTCCCACTGTACACAATCCCAATGGACCCAAACCTCTTCCCGTTCACTCCCAATGTACCCAATCCCAATTGACCCAAACCCCTCCTCGTTCACTCCCACTGTAAACAATCCGAATGGACCCAAGCCCCTTCCCGTTCAGTCCCTCTGTACACAATCCCAATGGACCCAAACCCTTTCCCGTTCACTCCCACTGTACACAATCCCAATGGACCCAAACCCCTTCCCGTTCACCCCCTCTGTACACAATCCCAATGGACCCAAACCCCTCCTCGTTCACTCCCACTGTAAACAATCCCAATGGACCCAAACCCCTTCCCGTTCACTGCCTCTGTACCCAATCCCAAAGGACCCAAACCCCATCCCGTTCACTCTTACTGTTCAGAATCCAAATGGGCCCAAACCCCTTCCCGTTCACCCCCACTGTACTCAATCCCAATGGAGCCAAACCCCTTCCCATTCACTCCCATTGTACACAATTCCAATGGACCCAACCACTTCCCGTTCACTCCCACTGTACATAAACCCAATGGACCCAAACCCCTTCCCCCCACTGTACACAATCCCAAAGGACCCAAACTCCTTCCCGTTCACTCCCGCTGTACATAAACCCAATGGACCCAAAGCCCTTTCCGTTCACCACCACTGGACACAATCCCAATGGAACCAAACCCCTTCCCGTTCACTTCCACTGTACACAATCCCAAAGGACCCAGACCCGTTCCCGTTCACTCCCGCAGAACTCAATCCCAATGGACCCAAACCCCTTCCCATTGACTCCCACTGTACACAATCCCAATGGACCCAAACCCCTTCCCGTTCACCCCCACTGTACACAATCCCAATGGACCCAAACCCCTTCCCGTTCACTCCCACTGTACACAATCCCAATGATACCAAACCCCTTCCCGTTCACTCGCACTGTACACAATCCCAATGGACCCAAACCCGTTCCCGTTCACTCCCACTGTACACAATCCCAATGGACCCAAACCCCTTCCCATTCGCTCCCACTGTACACAATCTCAATGATACCAAACCCCTTCCCGTTCACTCCCACTGTACACAATCCCAATGGCCTCAAACCCCTACCCATTCACTCCCACTGTACACACTCCCAATGGACGCAAACCCCTTCCCGTTCACTCACACTGTACACAATCCCAATGGACCCACACCGCTTCCCGTTTACTCCAACTGTACGCAATCCCAATGGACCCAAACCCCTTCCCGTTCGCTCCCACTGTACACAATCCCAATGGACCCAAACCTCTTCCCGTTCACTCCCATTGTACCCAATCCCAATTGACCCAAACCCCTCCTCGTTCACTCCCACTGTAAACAATCCAAATGGACCCAAGCCCCTTCCCGTTCGGTCCCTCTGTACACAATCCCAATGGACCCAAACCCTTTCCCGTTCACTCCCACTGTACACAATCCCAATGGACCCAAACCCCTTCCCGTTCACCCCCTTTGTACACAATCCCAATGGACCCAAACCCCTCCTCGTTCACTCCCACTGTAAACAATCCCAATGGACCCAAACCCCTTCCCGTTCACTGCCTCTGGACCCAATCCCAAAGGACCCAAACCCCTTCCCGTTCACTCGTACTGTTCAGAATCCAAATGGGCGCAAACCCCTTCCCGTTCACCCCCACTGTACTCAATCCCAATGGAGCCAAACCCCTTCCCATTCACTCCCACTGTACACAATTCCAATGGACCCAACCACTTCCCGTTCACTCCCACTGTACATAAACCCAATGGACCCAAACCCCTTCCCCCCACTGTACTCAATCCCAATGGACCCAAACTCCTTCCCGTTCACTCCCGCTGTACATAAACCCAATGGACCCAAAGCCCTTTCCGTTCACCACCACTGGACACAATCCCAATGGACCCAAACCCCTTCCCGTTCACTTCCACTGTACACAATCCCAAAGGACCCAGACCCGTTCCCGTTCACTCCCACAGTACTCAATCCCAATGGACCCAAACCCCTTCCCATTCACTCCCACTGTACACAATCCCAATGGACCCAAACCCCTTCCCGTTCACCCCCACTGTACACAATCCCAATGGACCCAAACCCCTTCCCGTTCACTCCCACTGTACACAATCCCAATGGACCCAAACCCCTTCCCGTTCACTTCCACTGTTCACAATCCCAATGGACCCAAACCCCTTCCCGTTCACTCCCACTGTTCACAATCCCAATGGACTCAACCACGTCCCGTTTACTCCCACTGTACACAATCCCAATGGACCCAAACCCCTTCCCGTTCACTCCCACTGTTCACAATCCCAATGGTCCCAAACCCCTTCCCGTTCACTCCCACTCTACACGTTCCCAATGGACCCAAACCCCTTCCCGTTCACTCCCACTGTACACAATCCCAATGGACCCACACCGCTTCCCGTTTACTCCAACTGTACGCAATCCCAATGGACCCAAACCCCTTCCCGTTCGCTCCCACTGTACACAATCCCAATGGACCCAAACCTCTTCCCGTTCACTCCCAATGTACCCAATCCCAATGGATCCAAACCCCTTCCCGTTCACTCCCACTGTACACAATCCCAATGTAACCAAACCCCTTCCCCTTCACTCCCACTGTACATAATCCCAATTGACCCAAACCCCTCCTCGTTCACTCCGTCTGTAAACAATCTGAATGGACCCAAGCCCCTTCCCGTTCAGTCCCTCTGTACACAATCCCAATGGACCCAAACCCCTTCCCGTTCACTGCCTCTGTACCCAATCCCAAAAGACCCAAACCCCTTCCCGTTCACTCGTACTGTTCAGAATCCAAATGGGCCCAAACCCCTTCCCGTTCACCCCCACTGTACTCAATCCCAATGGAGACAAACCCCTTTCCGTTCACTCCCACTGTACACATTTCCAATGGACCCAACCACTTCCCGTTCACTCCCACTGTACATAAACCCAATGGACCCAAACCCCTTCCCCCCACTGTACACAATTCCAATGGACCCAAACTCCTTCCCGTTAACTCCCGCTGTACATAAACCCAATGGAACCAAACCCCTTCCCGTTCGCTCCCACTGTACACAATCCCAATGGACCCAAACCTCTTACCGTTCACTCCCAATGTACCCAATCCCAATGGATCCAAACCCCTTCCCGTTCACTCCCACTGTACACAATCCCAATGTACCCAAACCCCTTCCCGTTCACTCCCACTGTACACAATCCCAATGGACCCAAACCCCTTCCCATTCACTCCCACTGTGCACAATCCCAATGGACCCAAACCCCTTCCCGTTCACTCTCACTGTACACAATCCCAATGAACCCAAACCCCTTCCCGTTCACTCCCGCTGTACACAATCCAAATGGACCCAAACCCCTTCCCGTTCACTCCCACTGTACACATTCCCAATGGACCCAAACCCCTTCCCGTTCACTCACACTGTTCACAATCCCAATGGACCCAAACCCCTTCCCGTTCACTCCCACTGTAGACAATCCCAATGGAGCCAAATCCTTTCCCGTTCACTCCCACTGTGCACAATCCCAATGGACGCAAACCCCTTCCCGTTCAGTCCCACTGTAAACAATCCCAATGGAACTAAACCCCTTCCCGTTCACTCCCACTGTTCACAATCCCAATGGAACCAAACCACTTCCCGTTCACTCCCACTCTACACGTTCCCAATGGACCAAAACCCCTTCCCGTTCACTTCCACTGTACACAATCCCAATGGAGCCAAACACCTTCCCGTTCACTCACACTGTTCACAATCCCAATGGACCCAAACCCCTTCCCGTTCACTCCCACTGTAGACAATCCCAATGGAGCCAAACCCTTTCCCGTTCACTCCCACTGTACTGAAATCTCAATGGACCCAAACTCCTTCCTGTTCGCTCCCACTGTACACAACCCCAATAGACCCACACCGCTTCCCGTTTACTCCAACTGAACGCAATCCCAATGGACCCAAACCCCTTCCCGTTCACTCCCATTGTACACAATCCCAATGGATCCAAACCCCTTCCCGTTCACTCCCACTGTACACAATCCCAATGGATCCAAACCCCTTCCCGTTCACTCCCACTGTACACAATCCCAATGGACCCAAACCTCTTCCCGTTCACTCCCAATGTACCCAATCCCAATGGATCCAAACCCCTTCCCGTTCACTCCCACTGTACACAATCCCAATGGATCCAAACCCCTTCCCGTTCACTCCCACTGTACACAATCCCAATGGACCCAAACCCCTTCCCGTTCACTCCCACTGTACACAATCCCAATGTACCCAAACCCCTTCCCGTTCACTCCCACTGTACATAATCCCAATTGACCCAAACCCCTCCTCGTTCACTCCGACTGTAAACAATCTGAATGGACCCAAGCCCCTTCCCGTTCAGTCCCTCTGGACACAATCCCAATGGACCCAAACCCCTTCCCGTTCACTGCCTCTGTACCCAATCCCAAAGGACCCAAACCCCTTCCCGTTCACTCGTACTGTTCAGAATCCAAATGGGCCCAAACCCCTTCCCGTTCACCCCCTCTGTACTCAATCACAATGGAGACAAACCCCTTCCCGTTCACTCCCACTGTACACAATTCCAATGGACCCAACCACTTCCCGTTCACTCCCACTGTACATAAACCCAATGGACCAAAACCCCTTCCCCCCACTGTACACAATTCCAATTGACCCAAACCCCTCCTCGTTCACTCCCACTGTAAACAATCCGAATGGACCCAAGCCCCTTCCCGTTCAGTCCCTCTGTACACAATCCCAATGGACCCAAACCCTTTCCCGTTCACTCCCACTGTACACAATCCCAATGGACCCAAACCCCTTCCCGTTCACCCCCTCTGTACACAATCCCAATGGACCCAAACCCCTCCTCGTTCACTCCCACTGTAAACAATCCCAATGGACCCAAACCCCTTCCCGTTCACTGCCTCTGTACCCAATCCCAAAGGACCCAAACCCCTTCCCGTTCACTCGTACTGTTCAGAATCCAAATGGGCCCAAACCCCTTCCCGTTCACCCCCACTGTACTCAATCCCAATGGAGCCAAACCCCTTCCCATTCACTCCCACTGTACACAATTCCAATGGACCCAACCACTTCCCGTTCACTCCCACTGTACATAAACCCAATGGACCCAAACCCCTTCCCCCCACTGTACACAATCCCAAAGGACCCAAACTCCTTCCCGTTCACTCCCGCTGTACATAAACCCAATGGACCCAAAGCCCTTTCCGTTCACCACCACTGGACACAATCCCAAAGGACCCAGACCCGTTCCCGTTCACTCCCGCAGAACTCAATCCCAATGGACCCAAACCCCTTCCCATTGACTCCCACTGTACACAATCCCAATGGACCCAAACCCCTTCCCGTTCACCCCCACTGTACACAATCCCAATGGACCCAAACCCCTTCCCGTTCACTCCCACTGTACACAATCCCAATGATACCAAACCCCTTGCCGTTCACTCGCACTGTACACAATCCCAATGGACCCAACCCCGTTCCCGTTCACTCCCACTGTACACAATCCCAATGGACCCAAACGCCTTCCCATTCGCTCCCACTGTACACAATCTCAATGATACCAAACCCCTTCCCGTTCACTCCCACTGTACACAATCCCAATGGCCTCAAGCCCCTACCCGTACACTCCCACTGTACACAATCCCAATGGACCCACACCGCTTCCCGTTTACTCCAACTGTACGCAATCCCAATGGACCCAAACCCCTTCCCGTTCGCTCCCACTGTACACAATCCCAATGGACCCAAACCTCTTCCCGTTCACTCCCATTGTACCCAATCCCAATTGACCCAAACCCCTCCTCGTTCACTCCCACTGTAAACAATCCGAATGGACCCAAGCCCCTTCCCGTTCAGTCCCTCTGTACACAATCCCAATGGACCCAAACCCTTTCCCGTTCACTCCCACTGTACACAATCCCAATGGACCCAAACCCCTTCCCGTTCACCCCCTTTGTACACAATCCCAATGGACCCAAACCCCTCCTCGTTCACTCCCACTGTAAACAATCCCAATGGACCCAAACCCCTTCCCGTTCACTGCCTCTGGACCCAATCCCAAAGGACCCAAACACCTTCCCGTTCACTCGTACTGTTCAGAATCCAAATGGGCCCAAACCCCTTCCCGTTCACCCCCACTGTACTCAATCCCAATGGAGCCAAACCCCTTCCCATTCACTCCCACTGTACACAATTCCAATGGACCCAACCACTTCCCGTTCACTCCCACTGTACATAAACCCAATGGACCCAAACCCCTTCCCCCCACTGTACTCAATCCCAATGGACCCAAACTCCTTCCCGTTCACTCCCGCTGTACATAAACCCAATGGACCCAAAGCCCTTTCCGTTCACCACCACTGGACACAATCCCAATGGACCCAAACCCCTTCCCGTTCACTTCCACTGTACACAATCCCAAAGGACCCAGACCCGTTCCCGTTCACTCCCACAGTACTCAATCCCAATGGACCCAAACCCCTTCCCATTCACTCCCACTGTACACAATCCCAATGGACCCAAACCCCTTCCCGTTCACCCCCACTGTACACAATCCCAATGGACCCAAACCCCTTCCCGTTCACTCCCACTGTACACAATCCCAATGGACCCAAACCCCTTCCCGTTCACTTCCACTGTTCACAATCCCAATGGACCCAAACCCCTTCCCGTTCACTCCCACTGTTCACAATCCCAATGGACTCAACCCCGTCCCGTTTACTCCCACTGTACACAATCCCAATGGACCCAAACCCCTTCCCGTTCACTCCCACTGTTCACAATCCCAATGGTCCCAAACCCCTTCCCGTTCACTCCCACTCTACACGTTCCCAATGGACCAAAACCCCTTACCGTTCGCTCCCACTGTACACAATCCCAATGGACCCACACCGCTTCCCGTTTACTCCAACTGTACGCAATCCCAATGGACCCAAACCCCTTCCCGTTCGCTCCCACTGTACACAATCCCAATGGACCCAAACCTCTTCCCGTTCACTCCCAATGTACCCAATCCCAATGGATCCAAACCCCTTCCCGTTCACTCCCACTGTACACAATCCCAATGTACCCAAACCCCTTCCCGTTCACTCCCACTGTACATAATCCCAATTGACCCAAACCCCTCCTCGTTCACTCCGACTGTAAACAATCTGAATGGACCCAAGCCCCTTCCCGTTCAGTCCCTCTGTACACAATCCCAATGGACCCAAACCCCTTCCCGTTCACTGCCTCTGTACCCAATCCCAAAGACCCAAACCCCTTCCCGTTCACTCGTACTGTTCAGAATCCAAATGGGCCCAAACCCCTTCCCGTTCACCCCCACTGTACTCAATCCCAATGGAGCCAAACCCCTTCCCATTCACTCCCACTGTACACAATTCCAATGGACCCAACCACTTCCCGTTCACTCCCACTGTACATAAACCCAATGGACCCAAACCCCTTCCCCCCACTGTACACAATCCCAATGGACCCAAACTCCTTCCCGTTCACTCCCGCTGTACACAAACCCAATGGACCCAAAGCCCTTTCCGTTCACCACCACTGGACACAATCCCAATGGACCCAAACCCCTTCCCGTTCACTTCCACTGTACACAATCCCAAAGGACCCAGACCCGTTCCCGTTCACTCCCACAGTACTCAATCCCAATGGACCCAAACCCCTTCCCATTCACTCCCACTGTACACAATCCCAATGGACCCAAACCCCTTCCCGTTCACCCCCACTGTACACAATCCCAATGGACCCAAACCCCTTCCCGTTCACTCCCACTGTACACAATCCCAATGGACCCAAACCCCTTCCCGTTCACTTCCACAGTTCACAATCCCAATGGACCCAAACCCCTTCCCGTTCACTCCCACTGTTCACAATCCCAATGGACTCAACCCCGTCCCGTTTACTCCCACTGTACACAATCCCAATGGACCCAAACCCCTTACCGTTCGCTCCCACTGTACACAATCCCAATGGACCCACACCGCTTCCCGTTTACTCCAACTGTACGCAATCCCAATGGACCCAAACCCCTTCCCGTTCGCTCCCACTGTACACAATCCCAATGGATCCAAACCCCTTCCCGTTCACTCCCACTGTACACAATCCCAATGTACCCAAACCCCTTCCCGTTCACTCCCACTGTACATAATCCCAATTGACCCAAACCCCTCCTCGTTCACTCCGACTGTAAACAATCTGAATGGACCCAAGCCCCTTCCCGTTCAGTCCCTCTGTACACAATCCCAATGGACCCAAACCCCTTCCCGTTCACTGCCTCTGTACCCAATCCCAAAGGACCCAAACCCCTTCCCGTTCACTCGTACTGTTCAGAATCCAAATGGGCCCAAACCCCTTCCCGTTCACCCCCACTGTACTCAATCACAATGGAGCCAAACCCCTTCCCGTTCACTCCCACTGTACACAATTCCAATGGACCCAACCACTTCCCTTTCACTCCCACTGTACATAAACCCAATGGACCCAAACCCCTTCCCCCCACTGTACACAATCCCAATGGACCCAAACTCCTTCCCGTTCACTCCCGCTGTACATAAACCCAATGGACCCAAAGCCCTTCCCGTTCACGCCCACTGTACACAATCCCAATGGACCCAAACCCCTCCTCGTTCACTCCCACTGTAAACAATCCAAATGGGCCCAAACCCCTTCCCGTTCACCCCCACTGTACTCAATCCCAATGGAGCCAAACCCCTTCCCATTCACTCCCACTGTACACAATTCCAAAGTACCCAACCACTTCCCGTTCACTCCCACTGTACATAAACCCAATGGACCCAAACCGCTTCCCCCCACTGTACACAATCCCAATGGACCCAAACTCCTTCCCGTTCACTCCCACTGTACATAAACCCAATGGACCCAAAGCCCTTTCCGTTCACCACCACTGGACACAATCCCAATGGACCCAAACCCCTTCCCGTTCACTTCCACTGTACACAATCCCAAAGGACCCAGACCCGTTCCCGTTCACTCCCACAGTACTCAATCCCAATGGACCCAAACCCCTTCCCATTCACTCCCACTGTACACAATCCCAATGGACCCAAACCCCTTCCCGTTCACCCCCACTGTACACAATCCCAATGGACCCAAACCCCTTCCCGTTCACTCCCACTGTACACAATCCCAATGATACCAAACCCTTTCCCGTTCACTCGCACTGTACACAATCCCAATGGACCCAAACCCGGTCCCCTTCACTCCCACTGTACACAATCCCAATGGACCCAAACCCCTTCCCATTCGCTCCCACTGTACACAATCTCAATGATACCAAACCCCTTCCCGTTCACTCCCACTGTACACAATCCTAATGGCCTCAAACCCCTACCCGTTCACTCCCACTGTACACACTCCCAATGGACGCAAACCCCTTCCCGTTCACTCACACTGTACACAGTCCCAATGGACACACACCGCTTCCCGTTTACTCCAACTGTACGCAATCCCAATGGACCCAAACCCCTTCCCGTTCGCTCGCACTGTACACGATCCCAATGGACCCAAACCCGTTCCCGTTCACTCCCACTGTACACAATCCCAATGGACCCAAACCCCTTCCCATTCGCTCCCACTGTACACAATCTCAATGATACCAAACCCCTTCCCGTTCACTCCCACTGTACACAATCCCAATGGCCTCAAACCCCTACCCGTTCACTCCCACTGTACACACTCCCAATGGACGCAAATCCCTTCCCGTTCACTCACACTGTACACAATCCCAATGGACCCAAACTCCTTCCCGTTCACTCCCACTGTACACAATCCCAGTGGATCCACAAACCTTCCCGTCCACTCCCACTTTACACAATCCCAATGGACCCAATGCCCTTCCCGTTCACTCCCTCTGTACCTAATCCCAAAGACCCAAATCCCTCCCCGTTCATTCCCACTGTACACAATCCCAATGGACACAACCCCCTTCCCGTTAACTCCCTCTGCACCCAATCCCAAAGGGCCCAAACCCCTTCCCGTTCACTCCCACTGTACACAATCCCAATGGGCCCAAACACCTTCCCGTTCACTCCCACTGTACTCAATCCCAAAAGACCCAAGCCCCTTCCCGTTCACTCCCAATGTCCACAATCCCAATGGATTCAACCCCCTTCCCGTTCACTCCAACTGTTCAGAATCCCAATGGGCCCAAACCCCTTCCCGTTCACTCCCAAATTTACTCAATACCAATGAACCCAAACCCCTTCCCGTTCACCCCCACTGTACACAATCCCAATAGACCCAAACCCCTTCCCGTTCACTCCCACTGTACACAATCCCAATGGACCCAAACCCCTTCCCATTCACTCCCACTGTACACAATCCCAATGGACCCAAACCCCTTCCCGTTCACTCTCACTGTACACAATCCCAATGGACCCAAACCCCTTCCCGTTTACTCCCACTGTACACAATCCCAATGGACCAAAACCCCTTCCCGTTCACTCCCGCTGTACACAATCCCAATGGACCAAACCCCGTCCCGTTCACGCTATCTGTACACAATCCCAATGGACCCAAACCCCTTCCCGTTCACTCCCACTGTACACAAACCCAATGGACCCAAACCCCTTCCCGTTCACTCCCACTGTACACAATCCCAATGGACCCAAACCCCTTCCCATTCACTCCCACTGTACACAATCCCAATGGACCCAAACCCCTTCCCGTTCACTCTCACTGTACACAATCCCAATGGACCCAAACCCCTTCCCGTTTACTCCCACTGTACACAATCCCAATGGACCCAAACCCCTTCCCGTTCACTCCCGCTGTACACAATCCAAATGGACCCAAACCCCTTCCCGTTCACTCCCACTGTACACAATTCTAAAGGACTCAACCCCCTTCCCGTTCACTCCCACTGTACACAATCCCAATGGACCCAAATCCCTTCCCGTTCACTCCCACTGTACACAATCCAAATGGACCCAAACCACTTCCCGTTCATTCCCACGGTACACAATCCCAATGGACCCAAACCCCTTCCCGTTCACTCCCACTGTACACAATCCCAATGGACCCAAACCCCTTCCCGTTCACTCCCACTGTACACAATCCCAATGGAGCCAAACCCCTTCCCGTTCACTCCCACTGTACACAATCCCAATGGACCCAAACCCCTTCCCGTTCACCCCCACTGTACACAATCCCAATGGACCCAAAGCCCTTCCCGTTCACTCCCACTGTACACAATCCCAATGGACCCAAACCTCTTCCCGTTCACTCCCATTGTACCCAATCCCAATTGACCCAAACCCCTCCTCGTTCACTCCCACTGTAAACAATCCGAATGGACCCAAGCCCCTTCCCGTTCAGTCCCTCTGTACACAATCCCAATGGACCCAAACCCTTTCCCGTTCATTCCCACTGTACACAATCCCAATGGACCCAAACCCCTTCCCGTTCACCCCCTTTGTACACAATCCCAATGGACCCAAACCCCTCCTCGTTCACTCCCACTGTAAACAATCCCAATGGACCCAAACCCCTTCCCGTTCACTGCCTCTGGACCCAATCCCAAAGGACCCAAACCCCTTCCCGTTCACTCGTACTGTTCAGAATCCAAATGGGCCCAAACCCCTTCCCGTTCACCCCCACTGTACTCAATCCCAATGGAGCCAAACCCCTTCCCATTCACTTCCACTGTACACAATTCCAATGGACCCAACCACTTCCCGTTCACTCCCACTGTACATAAACCCAATGGACCCAAACACCTTCCCCCCACTGTACACAATCCCAATGGACCCAAACTCCTTCCCGTTCACTCCCGCTGTACACAAACCCAATGGACCCAAAGCCTTTTCCGTTCACCACCACTGGACACAATCCCAATGGACCCAAACCCCTTCCCGTTCACTTCCACTGTACACAATCCCAAAGGACCCAGACCCATTCCCGTTCACTCCCACAGTACTCAATCCCAATGGACCCAAACCCCTTCCCATTCACTCCCACTGTACACAATCCCAATGGACCCAAACCCCTTCCCGTTCACCCCCACTGTACACAATCCCAATGGACCCAAACCCCTTCCCGTTCACTCCCACTGTACACAATCCCAATGGACCCAAACCCCTTCCCGTTCACTTCCACTGTTCACAATCCCAATGGACCCAAACCCCTTCCCGTTCACTCCCACTGTTCACAATCCCAATGGACTCAACCCCGTCCCGTTTACTCCCACTGTACACAATCCCAATGGACCCAAACCCCTTCCCGTTCACTCCCACTGTTCACAATCCCAATGGTCCCAAACCCCTTCCCGTTCACTCCCACTCTACACGTTCCCAATGGACCAAAACCCCTTCCCGTTCGCTCCCACTGTACACAACCCCAATGGACCCACACCGCTTCCCGTTTACTCCAACTGTACGCAATCCCAATGGACCCAAACCCCTTCCCGTTCGCTCCCACTGTACACAATCCCAATGGACCCAAACCTCTTCCCGTTCACTCCCAATGTACCCAATCCCAATGGATCCAAACCCCTTCCCGTTCACTCCCACTGTACACAATCCCAATGTACCCAAACCCCTTCCCGTTCACTCCCACTGTACATAATCCCAATTGACCCAAACCCCTCCTCGTTCACTCCGACTGTAAACAATCTGAATGGACCCAAGCCCCTTCCCGTTCAGTCCCTCTGTACATAATCCCAATGGACCCAAACCCCTTCCCGTTCACTGCCTCTGTACCCAATCCCAAAGGACCCAAACCCCTTCCCGTTCACTCGTACTGTTCAGAATCCAAATGGGCCCAAACCCCTTCCCGTTCACCCCCACTGTACTCAATCACAATGGAGCCAAACCCCTTCCCGTTCACTCCCACTGTACACAATCCCAATGGACCCAAACCCCTTCCCGTTCACCCCCTTTGTACACAATCCCAATGGACCCAAACCCCTCCTCGTTCACTCCCACTGTAAACAATCCCAATGGACCCAAACCCCTTCCCGTTCACTGCCTCTGGACACAATCCCAAAGGACCCAAACCCCTTCCCGTTCACTCGTACTGTTCAGAATCCAAATGGGCCCAAACCCCTTCCCGTTCACCCCCACTGTACTCAATCCCAATGGAGCCAAACCCCTTCCCATTCACTCCCACTGTACACAATTCCAATGGACCCAACCACTTCCCGTTCACTCCCACTGTACATAAACCCAATGGACCCAAACCCCTTCCCCCCACTGTACACAATCCCAATGGACCCAAACTCCTTCCCGTTCACTCCCGCTGTACATAAACCCAATGGACCCAAAGCCCTTCCCGTTCACCCCCACTGTACACAATCCCAATGGACCCAAACCCCTCCTCGTTCACTCCCACTGTAAACAATCCAAATGGGCCCAAACCCCTTCCCGTTCACCCCCACTGTACTCAATCCCAATGGAGCCAAACCCCTTCCCATTCACTCGTACTGTTCAGAATCCAAATGGGCCCAAACCCCTTCCCGTTCACCCCCACTGTACTCAATCACAATGGAGCCAAACCCCTTCTCGTTCACTCCCACTGTACACAATCCCAATGGACCCAAACCCCTTCCCGTTCACCCCCTTTGTACACAATCCCAATGGACCCAAACCCCTCCTCGTTCACTCCCACTGTAAACAATCCCAATGGACCCAAACCCCTTCCCGTTCACTGCCTCTGGACCCAATCCCAAAGGACCCAAACCCCTTCCCGTTCACTCGTACTGTTCAGAATCCAAATGGGCCCAAACCCCTTCCCGTTCACCCCCACTGTACTCAATCCCAATGGAGCCAAACCCCTTCCCATTCACTCCCACTGTACACAATTCCAATGGACCCAACCACTTCCCGTTCACTCCCACTGTACATAAACCCAATGGACCCAAACCCCTTCCCCCCACTGTACACAATCCCAATGGACCCAAACTCCTTCCCGTTCACTCCCGCTGTACATAAACCCAATGGACCCAAAGCCCTTCCCGTTCACCCCCACTGTACACAATCCCAATGGACCCAAACCCCTCCTCGTTCACTCCCACTGTAAACAATCCAAATGGGCCCAAAACCCTTCCCGTTCACCCCCACTGTACTCAATCCCAATGGAGCCAAACCCCTTCCCATTCACTCCCACTGTACACAATTCCAAAGTACCCAACCACTTCCCGTTCACTCCCACTGTACATAAACCCAATGGACCCAAACCGCTTCCCCCCACTGTACACAATCCCAATGGACCCAAACTCCTTCCCGTTCACTCCCACTGTACATAAACCCAATGGACCCAAAGCCCTTTCCGTTCACCACCACTGGACACAATCCCAATGGTCCCAAACCCCTTCCCGTTCACTTCCACTGTACACAATCCCAAAGGACCCAGGACCGTTCCCGTTCACTCCCACAGTACTCAATCCCAATGGACCCAAACCCCTTCCCATTCACTCCCACTGTGCACAATCCCAATGGACCCAAACCCCTTCCCGTTCACACCCACTGTACACAATCCCAATGGACCCAAACCCCTTCCCGTTCACTCCCACTGTACACAATCCCAATGATACCAAACCCCTTCCCGTTCACTCGCACTGTACACAATCCCAATGGACCCAAACCCGGTCCCCTTCACTCCCACTGTACACAATCCCAATGGACCCAAACCCCTTCCCATTCGCTCCCACTGTACACAATCTCAATGAAACCAAACCCCTTCCCGTTCACTCCCACTGTACACAATCCCAATGGCCTCAAACCCCTACCCGTTCACTCCCACTGTACACACTCCCAATGGACGCAAACCCCTTCCCGTTCACTCACACTGTACACAATCCCAATGGACACACACCGCTTCCCGTTTACTCCAACTGTACGCAATCCCAATGGACCCAAACCCCTTCCCGTTCGCTCGCACTGTACACAATCCCAATGGACCCAAACCCGTTCCCGTTCACTCCCACTGTACACAATCCCAATGGACCCAAACCCCTTCCCATTCGCTCCCACTGTACACAATCTCAATGATACCAAACCCCTTCCCGTTCACTCCCACTGTACACAATCCCAATGGCCTCAAACCCCTACCCGTTCACTCCCACTGTACACACTCCCAATGGACGCAAATCCCTTCCCGTTCACTCACACTGTACACAATCCCAATTGCCCCAAACTCCTTCCCGTTCACTCCCACTGTACACAATCCCAGTGGATCCAAAAACCTTCCCGTCCACTCCCACTTTACACAATCCCAATGGACCCAATGCCCTTCCCGTTCACTCCCTCTGTACCTAATCCCAAAGGACCCAAATCCCTCCCCGTTCATTCCCACTGTACACAATCCCAATGGACACAACCCCCTTCCCGTTAACTCCCCCTGTACCCAATCCCAAAGGGCCCAAACCCCTTCCCGTTCACTCCCACTGTACACAATCCCAATGGGCCCAAACACCTTCCCGTTCACTCCCAATGTACTCAATCCCAAAAGACCCAAGCCCCTTCCCGTTCACTCCCAATGTCCACAATCCCAATGGATTCAACCCCCTTCCCGTTCACTCCAACTGTTCAGAATCCCAATGGGCCCAAACCCCTTCCCGTTCACTCCCAAATTTACTCAATACCAAGGAACCCAAACCCCTTCCCGTTCACCCCCACTGTACACAATCCCAATGGACCCAAACCCCTTCCCGTTCACTCCCACTGTACACAATCCCAATGGACCCAAACCCCTTCCCGTTCACTCTCACTGTACACAATCCCAATGGACCCAAACCCCTTCCCGCTTACTCCCACTGTACACAATCCCAATGGACCCAAACCCCTTCCCGTTCACTCCCGCTGTACACAATCCCAATGGACCAAACCCCGTCCCGTTCACGCTATCTGTACACAATCCCAATGGACCCAAACCCCTTCCCGTTCACTCCCACTGTACACAAACCCAATGGACCCAAACCCCTTCCCGTTCACTCCCACTGTGCACAATCCCAATGGACCCAAACCCCTTCCCATTCACTACCACTGTACACAATCCCAATGGACCCAAACCCCTTCCCGTTCACTCTCACTGTACACAATCCCAATGGACCCAAACCCCTTCCCGTTTACACCCACTGTACACAATCCCAATGGACCCAAACCCCTTCCCGTTCACTCCCGCTGTACACAATCCAAATGGACCCAAACCCCTTCCCGTTCACTCCCACTGTACACAATCCCAATGGACCCAAACCCCTTCCCGTTCACTCCCGCTGTACACAATCCAAATGGACCCAAACCCCTTCCCGTTCACTCCCACTGTACACAATTCTAAAGGACTCAACCCCCTTCCCGTTCACTCCCACTGTGCACAATCCCAATGGACCCAAATCCCTTCCCGTTCACTCCCACTGTACACAATCCAAATGGACCCAAACCACTTCCCGTTCACTCCCACGGTACACAATCCCAATGGACCCAAACCCCTTCCCGTTCACTCCCACTGTACACAATCCCAATGGAGCCAAACCCCTTCCCGTTCACTCCCACTGTACACAATCCCAATGGACCCAAACCCCTTCCCGTTCACCCCCACTGTACACAATCCCAATGGACCCAAAGCCCTTCCCGTTCACTCCCACTGTACACAATCCCAATGGACCCAAACCTCTTCCCGTTCACTCCCATTGTACCCAATCCCAATTGATCCAAACCCCTCCTCGTTCACTCACACTGTAAACAATCCGAATGGACCCAAGCCCCTTCCCGTTCAGTCCCTCTGTACACAATCCCAATGGACCCAAACCCTTTCCCGTTCACTCCCACTGTACACAATCCCAATGGACCCAAACCCCTTCCCGTTCACCCCCTTTGTACACAATCCCAATGGACCCAAACCCCTCCTCGTTCACTCCCACTGTAAACAATCCCAATGGACCCAAACCCCTTCCCGTTCACTGCCTCTGGACCCAATCCCAAAGGACCCAAACCCCTTCCCGTTCACTCGTACTGTTCAGAATCCAAATGGGCCCAAACCCCTTCCCGTTCACCCCCACTGTACTCAATCCCAATGGAGCCAAACCCCTTCCCATTCACTCCCACTGTACACAATTCCAATGGACCCAACCACTTCCCGTTCACTCCCACTGTACATAAACCCAATGGACCCAAACCCCTTCCCCCCACTGTACACAATCCCAATGGACCCAAACTCCTTCCCGTTCACTCCCGCTGTACATAAACCCAATGGACCCAAAGCCCTTTCCGTTCACCACCACTGGACACAATCCCAATGGACCCAAACCCCTTCCCGTTCACTTCCACTGTACACAATCCCAAAGGACCCAGACCCGTTCCCGTTCACTCCCACAGTACTCAATCCCAATGGACCCAAACCCCTTCCCATTCACTCCCACTGTACACAATCCCAATGGACCCAAACCTCTTCCCGTTCACCCCCACTGTACACAATCCCAATGGACCCAAACCCCTTCCCGTTCACTCCCACTGTACACAATCCCAATGGACCCAAACCCCTTCCCGTTCACTTCCACTGTTCACAATCCCAATGGACCCAAACCCCTTCCCGTTCACTCCCACTGTTCACAATCCCAATGGACTCAACCCCGTCCCGTTTACTCCCACTGTACACAATCCCAATGGACCCAAACCCCTTCCCGTTCACTCCCACTGTTCACAATCCCAATGGTCCCAAACCCCTTCCCGTTCACCCCCACTGTACTCAATCCCAATGGAGCCAAACCCCTTCCCATTCACTCCCACTGTACACAATTCCAATGGACCCAACCACTTCCCGTTCACTCCCACTGTACATAAACCCAATGGACCCAAACCCCTTCCCCCCACTGTACACAATCCCAATGGACCCAAACTCCTTCCCGTTCACTCCCGCTGTACATAAACCCAATGGACCCAAAGCCCTTCCCGTTCACCCCCACTGTACACAATCCCAATGGACCCAAACCCCTCCTCGTTCACTCCCACTGTAAACAATCCAAATGGGCCCAAACCCCTTCCCGTTCACCCCCACTGTACTCAATCCCAATGGAGCCCAACCCCTTCCCATTCACTCCCACTGTACACAATTCCAAAGTACCCAACCACTTCCCGTTCACTCCCACTGTACATAAACCCAATGGACCCAAACCGCTTCCCCCCACTGTACACAATCCCAATGGACCCAAACTCCTTCCCGTTCACTCCCACTGTACATAAACCCAATGGACCCAAAGCCCTTTCCGTTCACCACCACTGGACACAATCCCAATGGACCCAAACCCCTTCCCGTTCACTTCCACTGTACACAATCCCAAAGGACCCAGGCCCGTTCCCGTTCACTCCCACAGTACTCAATCCCAATGGACCCAAACCCCTTCCCATTCACTCCCACTGTGCACAATCCCAATGGACCCAAACCCCTTCCCGTTCACCCCCACTGTACACAATCCCAATGGACCCAAACCCCTTCCCGTTCACTCCCACTGTACACAATCCCAATGATACCAAACCCCTTCCCGTTCACTCGAACTGTACACAATCCCAATGGACCCAAACCCGGTCCCCTTCACTCCCACTGTACACAATCCCAATGGACCCAAACCCCTTCCCATTCGCTCCCACTGTACACAATCTCAATGATACCAAACCCCTTCCCGTTCACTCCCACTGTACACAATCCCAATGGCCTCAAACCCCTACCCGTTCACTCCCACTGTACACACTCCCAATGGACGCAAACCCCTTCCCGTTCACTCACACTGTACACAGTCCCAATGGACACACACCGCTTCCCGTTTACTCCAACTGTACGCAATCCCAATGGACCCAAACCCCTTCCCGTTCGCTCGCACTGTACACAATCCCAATGGACCCAAACCCGTTCCCGTTCACTCCCACTGTACACAATCCCAATGGCCTCAAACCCCTACCCGTTCACTCCCACTGCACACACTCCCAATGGACGCAAATCCCTTCCCGTTCACTCACACTGTACACAATCCCAATTGCCCCAAACTCCTTCCCGTTCACTCCCACTGTACACAATCCCAGTGGATCCAAAAACCTTCCCGTCCACTCCCACTTTACACAATCCCAATGGACCCAATGCCCTTCCCGTTCACTCCCTCTGTACCTAATCCCAAAGGACCCAAATCCCTCCCCGTTCATTCCCACTGTACACAATCCCAATGGACACAACCCCCTTCCCGTTAACTCCCCCTGTACCCAATCCCAAAGGGCCCAAACCCCTTCCCGTTCACTCCCACTGTACACAATCCCAATGGGCCCAAACACCTTCCCGTTCACTCCCACTGAACTCAATCCCAAAAGACCCAAGCCCCTTCCCGTTCACTCCCAATGTCCACAATCCCAATGGATTCAACCCCCTTCCCGTTCACTCCAACTGTTCAGAATCCCAATGGGCCCAAACCCCTTCCCGTTCACTCCCAAATTTACTCAATACCAATGAACCCAAACCCCTTCCCGTTCACCCCCACTGTACACAATCCCAATGGACCCAAACCCCTTCCCGTTCACTCCCACTGTACACAATCCCAATGGACCCAAACCCCTTCCCGTTCACTCTCACTGTACACAATCCCAATGGACCCAAACCCCTTCCCGTTTACTCCCACTGTACACAATCCCAATGGACCCAAACCCCTTCCCGTTCAATCCCGCTGTACACAATCCCAATGGACCAAACCCCGTCCCGTTCACGCTATCTGTACACAATCCCAATGGACCCAAACCCCTTCCCGTTCACTCCCACTGTACACAAACCCAATGGACCCAAACCCCTTCCCGTTCTCTCCCACTGTGCACAATCCCAATGGACCCAAACCCCTTCCCATTCACTACCACTGTACACAATCCCAATGGACCCAAACCCCTTCCCGTTCACTCTCACTGTACACAATCCCAATGGACCCAAACCCCTTCCCGTTTACACCCACTGTACACAATCCCAATGGACCCAAACCCCTTCCCGTTCACTCCCGCTGTACACAATCCAAATGGACCCAAACCCCTTCCCGTTCACTCCCACTGTACACAATCCCAATGGACCCAAACCCCTTCCCGTTCACTCCCGCTGTACACAATCCAAATGGACCCAACCCCCTTCCCGTTCACTCCCACTGTACACAATTCTAAAGGACTCAACCCCCTTCCCGTTCACTCCCACTGTGCACAATCCCAATGGACCCAAATCCCTTCCCGTTCACTCCCACTGTACACAATCCAAATGGACCCAAACCACTTCCCGTTCACTCCCACGGTACACAATCCCAATGGACCCAAACCCCTTCCCGTTCACTCCCACTGTACACAATCCCAATGGAGCCAAACCCCTTCCCGTTCACTCCCACTGTACACAATCCCAATGGACCCAAACCCCTTCCCGTTCACCCCCACTGTACACAATCCCAATGGACCCAAAGCCCTTCCCGTTCACTCCCACTGTACACAATCCCAATGGACCCAAACCCCTTCCCGTTCACTTCCACTGTACACAATCCCAATGGACCCAAACCCCTTCCCGTTCACTCCCACTGTTCACAATCCCAATGGACTCAACCCCGTCCCGTTTACTCCCACTGTACACAATCCCAATGGACCCAAACCCCTTCCCGTTCACTCCCACTGTTCACAATCCCAATGGTCCCAAACCCCTTCCCGTTCACTCCCACTCTACACGTTCCCAATGGACCAAAACCCCTTCCCGTTCGCTCCCACTGTACACAACCCCAATGGACCCAAACCGCTTCCCGTTTACTCCAACTGTACGCAATCCCAATGGACCCAAACCCCTTCCCGTTCGCTCCCACTGTACACAATCCCAATGGACCCAAACCTCTTCCCGTTCACTCCCAATGTTCCCAATCCCAATGGATCCAAACCCCTTCCCGTTCACTCCCACTGTACACAATCCCAATGTACCCAAACCCCTTCCCGTTCACTCCCACTGTACATAATCCCAATTGACCCAAACCCCTCCTCGTTCACTCCGACTGTAAACAATCTGAATGGACCCAAGCCCCTTCCCGTTCAGTCCCTCTGTACATAATCCCAATGGACCCAAACCCCTTCCCGTTCACTGCCTCTGTACCCAATCCCAAAGGACCCAAACCCCTTCCTTTTCACTCGTACTGTTCAGAATCCAAATGGGCCCAAACCCCTTCCCGTTCACCCACACTGTACTCAATCACAATGGAGCCAAACCCCTTCCCGTTCACTCCCACTGTACACAATTCCAATGGACCCAACCACTTCCCGTTCACTCCCACTGTACATAAACCCAATGGACCCAAAACCCTTCCCCCCACTGTACACAATCCCAATGGACCCAAACTCCTTCCCGTTCACTCCCGCTGTACATAAACCCAATGGACCCAAAGCCCTTCCCGTTCACCCCCACTGTACACAATCCCAATGGACCCAAACCCCTCCTCGTTCACTCCCACTGTAAACAATCCAAATGGGCCCAAACCCCTTCCCGTTCACCCCACTGTACTCAATCCCAATGGAGCCAAACCCCTTCCCATTCACTCCCACTGTACACAATTCCAAAGTACCCAACCACTTCCCGTTCACTCCCACTGTACATAAACCCAATGGACCCAAACCGCTTCCCCCCACTGTACACAATCCCAATGGACCCAAACTCCTTCCCGTTCACTCCGACTGTACATAAACCCAATGGACCCAAAGCCCTTTCCGTTCACCACCACTGGACACAATCCCAATGGACCCAAACCCCTTCCCGTTCACTTCCACTGTACACAATCCCAAAGGACCCAGACCCGTTCCCGTTCACTCCCACAGTACTCAATCCCAATGGACCCAAACCCCTTCCCATTCACTCCCACTGTACACAATCCCAATTGACCCAAACCCCTTCCCGTTCACCCCCACTGTACACAATCCCAATGGACCCAAACCCCTTCCCGTTCACTCCCACTGTACACAATCCCAATGATACCAAACCCCTTCCCGTTCACTCGCACTGTACACAATCCCAATGGACCCAAACCCGGTCCCCTTCACTCCCACTGTACACAATCCCAATGGACCCAAACCCCTTCCCATTCGCTCCCACTGTACACAATCTCAATGATACCAAACCCCTTCCCGTTCACTCCCACTGTACACAATCCCAATGGCCTCAAACCCCTACCCGTTCACTCCCACTGTACACACTCCCAATGGACCCAAACCCCTTCCCGTTCGCTCGCACTGTACACAATCCCAATGGACCCAAACCCGTTCCCGTTCAATCCCACTGTACACAATCCCAATGGACCCAAACCCCTTCCCATTCGCTCCCACTGTACACAATCTCAATGATACCAAACCCCTTCCCGTTCACTCCCACTGTACACACTCCCAATGGACGCAAATCCCTTCCCGTTCACTCACACTGTACACAATCCCAATGGACACAAACTCCTTCCCGTTCACTCCCACTGTACACAATCCCAGTGGATCCAAAAACCTTCCCGTCCACTCCCACTTTACACAATCCCAATGGACCCAATGCCCTTCCCGTTCACTCCCTCTGTACCTAATCCCAAAGGACCCAAATCCCTCCCCGTTCATTCCCACTGTACACAATCCCAATGGACACAACCCCCTTCCCGTTAACTCCCTCTGTACCCAATCCCAAAGGGCCCAAACCCCTTCCCGTTCACTCCCACTGTACACAATCCCAATGGGCCCAAACACCTTCCCGTTCACTCCCACTGTACTCAATCCCAAAAGACCCAAGCCCACTCCCGTTCACTCCCAATGTCCACAATCACAATGGATTCAACCCCCTTCCCGTTCACTCCAACTGTTCAGAATCCCAATGGGCCCAAACCCCTTCCCGTTCACTCCCAAATTTACTCAATACCAATGAACCCAAACCCCTTCCCGTTCACCCCCACTGTACACAATCCCAATGGACCGAAACCCCTTCCCGTTCACTCCCACTGTACACAATCCCAATGGACCCAAACCCCTTCCCATTCACTCCCACTGTACACAATCCCAATGGACCCAAACCCCTTCCCGTTCACTCTCACTGTACACAATCCCTATGGACCCAAACCCCTTCCCGTTTACTCCCACTGTACACAATCCCAATGGACCCAAACCCCTTCCCGTTCACTCCCGCTGTACACAATCCCAATGGACCAAACCCCGTCCCGTTCACGCTATCTGTACACAATCCCAATGGACCCAAACCCCTTCCCGTTCACTCCCACTGTACACAAACCCAATGGACCCAAACCCCTTCACGTTCACTCCCACTGTACACAATCCCAATGGACCCAAACCCCTTCCCATTCACTCCCACTGTACACAATCCCAATGGACCCAAACCCCTTCCCGTTCACTCTCACTGTACACAATCCCAATGGAACCAAACCCCTTCCCGTTTACTCCCACTGTACACAATCCCAATGGACCCAAACCCCTTCCCGTTCACTCCCGCTGTACACAATCCAAATGGACCCAAACCCCTTCCCGTTCACTCCCACTGTACACAATCCCAATGGACCCAAAACCCTTCCCGTTCACTCCCGCTGTACACAATCCAAATGGACCCAAACTCCTTCCCGTTCACTCCCACTGTACACAATTCTAAAGGACTCAACCCCCTTCCCGTTCACTCCCACTGTACACAATCCCAATGGTCCCAAATCCCTTCCCGTTCACTCCCACTGTACACAATCCAAATGGACCCAAACCACTTCCCGTTCACTCCCACGGTACACAATCCCAATGGACCCAAACCCCTTCCCGTTCACTCCCACTGTACACAATCCCAATGGACCCAAACCCCTTCCCGTTCACTCCCACTGTACACAATCCCAATGGAGCCAAACCCCTTCCCGTTCACTCCCACTGTACACAATCCCAATGGACCCAAACCCCTTCCCGTTCACCCCCACTGTACACAATCCCAATGGACCCAAAGCCCTTCCCGTTCACTCCCACTGTACACATTCCCAATAGAGCCAAATCCATTCCCGTTCTCTCCCACTGTACACGATACCAATGGACCCAAACCACTTCCCGTTCACTCCCACTGTACACGATACCAATGGACCCAAACCCCTTCGCATTCACTCCCACTGTACACAATCCCAATGGACCCAAACCCCTTCCCGTTCACTCTCACTGAACACAATCCCAATGGACACAACCCCCTTCCCGTTCACTCCCACTGTACACAATCCCAATGGACCCAAACTCCTTCCCGTTCACTCCCGCTGTACACAATCCAAATGGACCCAAACCCCTTCCCTTTCACTCCCACTGTACACATTCCCAATGGACACAAACCCCTTCCCGTTCACTCCCACTGTTCACAATCCCAATGGACCCAAACCCTTTCCCGTTCACTCCCACTGTACACAATCCCAATGGACACAAACCCCTTCCCGTTCACTCCCGCTCTACACAATCCAAATGGACCCAAACTCCTTCCCGTTCACTCCCACTGTATACAATTCTAATGGACTCAACCCCCTTCCCGTTCACTCCCACTGTACACAATCCAAATGAAACCAAACCCCTTCCCGTTCACTCCCACTGTACACAATCCCAATGGACCCAAAGCCCTTCCCGTTCACTCCCACTGTACACATTCCCAATGGAGCCAAACCCCTTCCCATTCACTCCCACTGTACACAATCTAAATGGACCCAAACCCCTTCCCATTGACTCCCACTATACATAATCCCAATGGACCCAAACCCCTTCCCGTTCACTCCCACTGTACACAATCCCAATGGACCCAAACCCCTTCCCGTTCACTCCCACTGTACACAATCCCAATGGATCCAAACCCCTTCCCGTTCACTCCCACTGTACACATTCCCAATGGACACAAACCCCTTCCCGTTCACTCCCACTGTTCACAATCCCAATGGACCCAAACCCCTTCCCGTTCACTCCCACTGTACACAATCCCAATGGACACAAACCCCTTCCCGTTCACTCCCGCTCTACACAATCGAAATGGACCCAAACTCTTCCCGTTCACTCCCACTGTACACAATTCTAATGGACTCAACCCCCTTCCCGTTCACTCCCACTGTACACAATCCAAATGGAACCAAACCCCTTCCCGTTCACTCCCACTGTACACAATCCCAATGGACCCAAAGCCCTTCCCGTTCACTCCCACTGTACACATTCCCAATGGAGCCAAACCCCTTCCCATTCACTCCCACTGTACACAATCTAAATGGACCCAAACCCCTTCCCATTCACTCCCACTGTACATAATCTCAATGGACCCAAACCCCTTCCCGTTCACTCCCACTGTACACAATCCCAATGGACCCAAACCCCTTCCCGTTCACTCCCACTGTAAACAATCCCAATGGATCCAAACCCCTTCCCGTTCACTCACACTGTTCACAATCCCAATGGAACCAATCCCCATCCCGTTCACCCCCACTGTAGACAATCCCAATGGAGCCAAATCCTTTCCCGCTCACACCCACTGTGCACAATCCCAATGGACGCAAACCCCTTCCCGTTCAGTCCCACTGTAAACAATCCCAATGGAACCAAACCCTTTCCCGTTCACTCCCACTGTACTCAAATCTCAATGGACCCAAACTCCTTCCCGTTCAGTCCCTCTGTACAGAATCCCAATGGACCCAAACCCCTTCCCGTTCACTGCCTCTGTACCCAATCCCAAAGGACCCAAACCCCTTCCCGTTCACTAGTGCTGTTCAGAATCCAAATGAGCCCAAACCCCTTCCCGTTCACCCCCACTGTACTCAATCCCAATGGAGCCAAACCCCTTCCCATTCACTCCCACTGTACACAATTCCAATGGACCCAACCACTTCCCGTTCACTCCCACTGTACATAAACCCAATGGACCCAAACCCCTTCCCCCCACTGTACACAATCCCAATGGACCCAAACTCCTTCCCGTTCACTCCCGCTGTACATAAACCCAATGGACCCAAAGCCCTTCCCGTTCACCCCCACTGTACACAATCCCAATGGACCCAAACCCCTCCTCGTTCACTCCCACTGTAAACAATCCGAATGGACTCAAGCCCCTTCCCGTTCGCTCCCACTGTACACAATCCCAATGGACCCAAATCTCTTCCCGTTCACTCCCAATGTACCCAATCCCAATGGACCCAAACCCCTCCTCGTTCACTCCCACTGTAAACAATCCCAATGGACCCAAACTCCTTCCCGTTCACTCCCACTGTACACAATCCCAGTGGATCCAAAAACCTTCCCGTCCACTCCCACTTTACACAATCCCAATGGACCCAATCCCCTTCCCGTTCACTCCCTCTGTACCTAATCCCAAAGGACCCAAATCCCTCCCCGTTCATTCCCACTGTGCACAATCCCAATGGACACAACCCCCTTCCCGTTCACTCCCTCTGTACCCAATCCCAAAGGGCCCAAACCCCTTCCCGTTCACTCCCACTGTACACAATCCCAATGGGCCCAAACATCTTCCCGTTCACTCCCACTGTACTCAATCCCAAAAGACCCAAACCCCTTCCCGTTCACTCCCAATGTCCACAATCCCAATGGATTCAACCCCCTTCCCGTTCACTCCAACTGTTCAGAATCCCAATGGGCCCAAACCCCTTCCCGTTCACTCCCAAATTTACTCAATAACAATGAACCCAAACCCCTTCCCGTTCACCCCCACTGTACACAATCCCAATGGACCAAACCCCGTCCCGTTCACGCCAACTGTACACAATCCCAATGGACCCAAACCCCTTCCCGTTCACTCCCACTGTACACAATCCCAATGGACCCAAACCCCTTCCCGTTCACTCCCACTGTACACAATCCCAATGGACCCAAACCCCTTTCCATTCACTCCCACTGTACACAATCCCAATGGACCCAAACCCCTTCCCGTTCACTCTCACTGTACACAATCCCAATGGACCCAAACCCCTTCCCGTTTACTCCCACTGTACACAATCCCAATGGACCCAAACCCCTTCCCGTTCACTCCCGCTGTACACAATCCAAATAGACCCAAACCCCTTCCCGTTCACTCCCACTGTACACAATCCCAATGGACCCAAACCCCTTCCCGTTCACTCCCGCTGTACACAATCCAAATGGACCCAAACTCCTTCCCGTTCACTCCCACTGTACACAATTCTAAAGGACTCAACCCCCTTCCCATTCACTCCTACTGTACACAATCCCAATGGACCCAAATCCCTTCCCGTTCACTCCCACTGTACACAATCCAAATGGACCCAAACCACTTCCCGTTCACTCCCACGGTACACAATCCCAATGGACCCAAACCCCTTCCCCTTCACTCCCACTGTACACAATCCCAATTGACCCAAACCCCTTCCCGTTCACTCCCACTGTACACAATCCCAATGGAGCCAAACCCCTTCCCGTTCACTCCCACTGTACACAATCGCAATGGACCCAAACCCCTTCCCGTTCACCCCCACTGTACACAATCCCAATGGACCCAAAGCCCTTCCCGTTCACTCCCACTGTACACATTCCCAATGGAGCCAAATCCATTCCCGTTCTCTCCCACTGTACACGATACCAATGGACCCAAACCACTTCCCGTTCACTCCCACTGTACACGATACCAATGGACCCAAACCCCTTCGCATTCACTCCCACTGTACACAATCCCAATGGACCCAAACCCCTTCCCGTTCACTCTCACTGTACACACTCCCAATGGACCCAAACCCCTTCCCGTTCACTCCCACTGTACACAATCCCAATGGACCCAAACCCCTTCCCGTTCACTCCCGCTGTACACAATCCAAAAGGACACAAACTCCTTCCCGTTCACTCCCACTGTACACAATTCTAATGGACTCAACCCCCTTCACGTTCACTCCCACTGTACACAATCCAAATGGAACCAAACCCCTTCCCGTTTACTCCCACTGTACACAATCCCAATGGACCCAAAGCCCTTCCCGTTCACTCCCACTGAACACATTCCCAATGGAGCCAAACCCCTTCCCATTCACTCACACTGTACACAATCTAAATGGACCCAAACCCCTTCCCATTCACTCCCACTGTACATAAACCCAATGGACCCAAACCCCTTCCCGTTCCCTCCCACTGTACACAATCCCAATGGACCCAAACCCCTTCCCGTTCACTCCCACTGTACACAATCCCAATGGATCCAAACCCCTTCCCGTTCACTCACACTGTTCACAATCCCAATGGACCCAATCCCCATCCCGTTCACTCCCACTGTAGACAATCCCAATGGAGCCAAATCCTTTCCCGCTCACACCCACTGTGCACAATCCCAATGGACGCAAACCCCTTCCCGTTCAGTCCCACTGTAAACAATCCCAATGGAACCAAACCCTTTCCCGTTCACTCCCACTGTACTCAAATCTCAATGGACCCAAACTCCTTCCCGTTCACTCCCACTGTACACAACCCCAATGGACCCAAATCCCTTCCCGTTCACTCCCAATGTACACATTCCCAATGGACACAAACCCCTTCCCGTTCACTCCCACTGTACACAACCCCAATGGACTCAACCCATTCCCGATCACTCCCACTGTACACAATCCCAATGGACCCAAACCCCTTCCCGTTCACTTCCACTGTAGACAATCCCAATGGACTCAACCCCGTCCCGTTTACTCCCACTGTACACAATCCCAATGGACACAAACCCCTTCCCGTTCACTCCCACTGTTCACAATCCCAATGGAACCAAACCCCTTCCCGTTCACTCCCACTCTACACGTTCCCAATGGACCAAAACCCCTTCCCGTTCACTCCCACTGTACACAATCCCAATGGACCCAAACCCCTTCCCGTTCACTCCCACTGTACACAATCCCAATGGAGCCAAACCCCTTCCCGTTCACTCACACTGTTCACAATCCCAATGGACCCAAACCCCTTCCCGTTCACTCCCACTGTAGACAATCCCAATGGAGCCAAATCCTTTCCCGTTCACTCCCACTGTGCACAATCCCAATGGACGCAAACCCCTTCCCGTTCAGTCCCACTGTAAACAATCCCAATGGAACCAAACCCTTTCCCGTTCACTCCCACTGTACTCAAATCTCAATGGACCCAAACTCCTTCCCGTTCACTCCCACTGTACACAACCCCAATGGACCCAAATCCCTTTCCTTTCACTCCCACTGTACACAATCCCAATGGACACACACCCCTTCCCGTTCACTCCCACTGTACACAACCCCAATGGACTCAACCCATTCCCGATCACTCCCACTGTACACAATCCCAATGGACCCAAACCCCTTCCCCTTCACTTCCACTGTACACAATCCCAATGGACTCAACCCCGTCCCGTTTACTCCCACTGTACACAATCCCAATGGATCCAAACCCCTTCCCGTTCATTCCCACTGTTCACAATCCCAATGGATCCAAACCCCTTCCCGTTCACTCCCACTCTACACGTTCCCAATGGACCAAAACCCCTTCCCGTTCGCTCCCACTGTACACAATCCCAATGGACCCACACCGCTTCCTGTTTACTCCAACTGTATGCAATCCCAATGGACCCAAACCCCTTCCCGTTCGCTCCCACGGTACACAATCCCAATGGACCCAAACCTCTTCCCGTTCACTCCCAATGTACCCAATCCCAATGGACCCAAACCCCTTCCCGTTCGCTCCCACTGTACACAATCCCAATGGACCCAAACCTCTTCCCGTTCACTCCCAATGTACCCAATCCCAATGGACCCAAACCCCTTCCCGTTCGCTCCCACTGTACACAATCCCAATGGACCCACACCGCTTCCTGTTTACTCCAACTGTATGCAATCCCAATGGACCCAAACCCCTTCCCGTTCGCTCCCACTGTACACAATCCCAATGGACCCAAACCTCTTCCCGTTCGCTCCCACGGTACACAACCCCAATGGACCAAAACCCCTTCCCGTTCGCTCCCACTGTACACAATCCCAATGGACCCAAACCTCTTCCCGTTCGCTCCCACGGTACACAACCCCAATGGACCAAAACCCCTTCCCGTTCGCTCCCACTGTACACAATCCCAATGGACCCACACCGCTTCCTGTTTACTCCAACTGTATGCAATCCCAATGGACCCAAACCCCTTCCCGTTCGCTCCCACGGTACACAATCCCAATGGACCCAAACCCCTTCCCGTTCACTCCCACTGTACACAATCCCAATGGACCCAAACCCCTTCCCGTTCACTCACACTGTACACAATCCCAATGGACCCAAACCCCTCCTCGTTCACTCCCACTGTACACAATCCCAATGGACCCAAACCCCTTCCCGTTCACTGCCTCTGTACACAATCCCAATGGACCCAAACCCCTTCCCGTTCACTCGTGCTGTTCAGAATCCAAATGAGCCCAAACCCCTTCCCGTTCACCCCCACTGTACTCAATCCCAATGGAGCCAAACCCCTTCCCGTTCACTCCCACTGTACACAATCCCAATGGACCCAAACCCCTTTCCGTTCACTCCCACTGTACACAATCCCAATGGACCCAAACCCCTTCCCGTTCACTCCCACTGTACACAATCCCAATGGACCCAAACCCCTTCCCATTCACGCCCACTGTACACAACCCCAATGGACTCAACCCATTCCCGATCACTCCCACTGTACACAATCCCAATGGACCCAAACCCCTTCCCCTTCACTTCCACTGTACACAATCCCAATGGACTCAACCCCGTCCCGTTTACTCCCACTGTACACAATCCCAATGGATCCAAACCCCTTCCCGTTCATTCCCACTGTTCACAATCCCAATGGATCCAAACCCCTTCCCGTTCACTCCCACTCTACACGTTCCCAATGGACCAAAACCCCTTCCCGTTCGCTCCCACTGTACACAATCCCAATGGACCCACACCGCTTCCTGTTTACTCCAACTGTATGCAATCCCAATGGACCCAAACCCCTTCCCGTTCGCTCCCACGGTACACAATCCCAATGGACCCAAACCTCTTCCCGTTCACTCCCAATGTACCCAATCCCAATGGACCCAAACCCCTTCCCGTTCGCTCCCACTGTACACAATCCCAATGGACCCAAACCTCTTCCCGTTCACTCCCAATGTACCCAATCCCAATGGACCCAAACCCCTTCCCGTTCGCTCCCACTGTACACAATCCCAATGGACCCACACCGCTTCCTGTTTACTCCAACTGTATGCAATCCCAATGGACCCAAACCCCTTCCCGTTCGCTCCCACTGTACACAATCCCAATGGACCCAAACCTCTTCCCGTTCGCTCCCACGGTACACAACCCCAATGGACCAAAACCCCTTCCCGTTCGCTCCCACTGTACACAATCCCAATGGACCCAAACCTCTTCCCGTTCGCTCCCACGGTACACAACCCCAATGGACCAAAACCCCTTCCCGTTCGCTCCCACTGTACACAATCCCAATGGACCCACACCGCTTCCTGTTTACTCCAACTGTATGCAATCCCAATGGACCCAAACCCCTTCCCGTTCGCTCCCACGGTACACAATCCCAATGGACCCAAACCCCTTCCCGTTCACTCCCACTGTACACAATCCCAATGGACCCAAACCCCTTCCCGTTCACTCACACTGTACACAATCCCAATGGACCCAAACCCCTCCTCGTTCACTCCCACTGTACACAATCCCAATGGACCCAAACCCCTTCCCGTTCACTGCCTCTGTACACAATCCCAATGGACCCAAACCCCTTCCCGTTCACTCGTGCTGTTCAGAATCCAAATGAGCCCAAACCCCTTCCCGTTCACCCCCACTGTACTCAATCCCAATGGAGCCAAACCCCTTCCCGTTCACTCCCACTGTACACAATCCCAATGGACCCAAACCCCTTTCCGTTCACTCCCACTGTACACAATCCCAATGGACCCAAACCCCTTCCCGTTCACTCCCACTGTACACAATCCCAATGGACCCAAACCCCTTCCCATTCACTCCCACTGTACACAATTCCAATGGACCCAACCACTTCCCGTTCACTCCCACTGTACATAAAACCAATGGACCCAAACCCCTTCCCCTCCCTGTACACAATCCCAATGGACCCAAACTCCTTCCCGTTCACCCCCACTGTACACAATCCCAATGGACCCAAACCCCTCCTCGTTCACTCCCACTGTAAACAATCCGAATGGACTCAAGCCCCTTCCCGTTCAGTCCCTCTGTACACAATCCCAATGGACCCAAACCCCTTCCCGTTCACTCCCACTCTACACGTTCCCAATGGACCAAAACCCCTTCCCGTTCGCTCCCACTGTACACAAACCCAATGGACCCACACCGCTTCCTGTTTACTCCAACTGTACGCAATCCCAATGGACCCAAACCCCTTCCCGTTCGCTCCCACTGTACACAATCCCAATGGACCCAAACCTCTTCCCGTTCACTCCCAATGTACCCAATCCCAATGGACCCAAACCCCTCCTCGTTCACTCCCACTGTAAACAATCCGAATGGACCCAAGCCCCTTCCCGTTCAGTCCCTCTGTACACAATCCCAATGGACCCAAACCCCTTCCCGTTCACTGCCTCTGTACCCAATCCCAAAGGACCCAAACCCCTTCCCGTTCACTCGTACTGTTCAGAATCCAAATGGGCCCCAACCCCTTCCCGTTCACCACCACTGTACTCAATCCAATGGAGCCAAACCCCTTCCCATTCACTCCCACTGTACACAATTCCAATGGACCCAACCACTTCCCGTTCACTCCCACTGTACATAAACCCAATGGACCCAAACCCCTTCCCCCCACTGTACACAATCCCAATGGACCCAAACTCCTTCCCGTTCACTCCCGCTGTACATAAACCCAATGGACCCAAAGCCCTTCCCGTTCACCCCCACTGTACACAATCCCAATGGACCCAAACCCCTTCCCGTTCACCCCCACTGTACACAATCCCAATGGACCCAAACCCCTTCCCGTTCACTCCCACTGTTCACAATCCCAATGATACCAAACCCCTTCCCGTTCACTCGCACTATACACAATCCCAATGGACCCAAACACGTTCCCGTTCACTCCCACTGTACACAATCCCAATGGACCCAAACCCCTTCCCGTTCACTCCCACTGTACACATTCCCAATGGACCCAAACCCCTTCCCGTTCACTCCCACTGTTCACAATCCCAATGGACCCAAACCCCTTCCCGTTCACTCCCACTGTACACAATCCCAATGGACACAAACCCCTTCCCGTTCAGTCCCGCTCTACACAATCCAAATGGACCCAAACTCCTTCCCGTTCACCCCCACTGTACACAATTCCAATGGACCCAACCACTTCCCGTTCACTCCCACTGTACATAAACCCAATGGACCCAAACCCCTTCCCCCCACTGTACACAATCCCAATGGACCCAAACTCCTTCCCGTTCACTCCCGCTGTACATAAACCCAATGGACCCAAAGCCCTTCCCGTTCACCCCCACTGTACACAATCCCAATGGACCCAAACCCCTTCCCGTTCACCCCCACTGTACACAATCCCAATGGACCCAAACCCCTTCCCGTTCACTCCCACTGTTCACAATCCCAATGATACCAAACCCCTTCCCGTTCACTCGCACTATACACAATCCCAATGGACCCAAACACGTTCCCGTTCACTCCCACTGTACACAATCCCAATGGACCCAAACCCCTTCCCGTTCACTCCCACTGTACACATTCCCAATGGACCCAAACCCCTTCCCGTTCACTCCCACTGTTCACAATCCCAATGGACCCAAACCCCTTCCCGTTCACTCCCACTGTACACAATCCCAATGGACACAAACCCCTTCCCGTTCAGTCCCGCTCTACACAATCCAAATGGACCCAAACTCCTTCCCGTTCACTCCCACTGTACACAATTCTAATGGACTCAACCCCCTTCCCGTTAACTCCCACTGAACACAATCCAAATGGACCCAAACCCCTTCCCGTTCACTCCCACTGTACACAATCCCAATGGACCCAAAGCCCTTCACGTTCACTCCCACTGTACACATTCCCAATGGAGCCAAACCCCTTCCGGTTCACTCCCACTGTTCACAATCCCAATGGACCCAAACCCCTTCCCGTTCACTCCCACTGTACACAATACCAATGGACCCAAACCCCTTACCGTTCACTCCCACTGTACACAATCCCAATGGACCCAAACCGCTTCCAGTTCTCTCCCACTGTACACAATCTAAATGGACCCAAACCCCTTCCCATTCACTCCCACTGTACATAATCCCAATGGACCCAAACCCTTTCACGTTCACTCCCACTGTACACAATCCCAATGGACCAAAACCCCTTCCCGTTCACTCCCACTGTACACAATCCCAATGGAACCAAACCCTTTCCCGTTCACTCCCACTGTACTCAAATCTCAATGGACCCAAACTCCTTCCCGTTCACTCCCACTGTACACAACCCCAATGGACCCAAATCCCTTCCCGTTCACTCCCACTGTACACAATCCCAATGGACACAAACCCCTTCCCGTTCACACCCACTGTACACAACCCCAATGGACTCAACCCATTCCCGATCACTCCCACTGTACACAATCCCAATGGACCCAAACCCCTTCCCGTTCACTTCCACTGTAGACAATCCCAATGGACTCAACCCCGTCCCGTTTACTCCCACTGTACACAATCCCAATGGACCCAAACCCCTTCCCGTTCACTCTCACTGTTCACAATCCCAATGGAACCAAACCCCTTCCCGTTCACTCCCACTCTACACGTTCCCAATGGACCAAAACCCCTTCCCGTTCACTCCCACTGTACACAATCCCATTGGACCCAAACCCCTTCCCGTTCACTCCCACTGTACACAATCCCAATGGACACACACCCCTTCCCGTTCACTCCCACTGTACACAACCCCAATGGACTCAACCCATTCCCGATCAATCCCACTGTTCACAATCCCAATGGATCCAAACCCCTTCCCGTTCAATCCCACTCTACACGTTCCCAATGGACCAAAACCCCTTCCCGTTCGCTCCCACTGTACACAATCCCAATGGACCCACACCGCTTCCTGTTTACTCCAACTGTATGCAATCCCAATGGACCCAAACCCTTTCCCGTTCGCTCCCACGGTACACAATCCCAATGGACCCAAACCTCTTCCCGTTCACTCCCAATGTACCAATCCCAATGGACCCAAACCCCTTCCCGTACGCTCCCACTGTACACAATCCCAATGGACCCAAACCTCTTCCCGTTCACTCCCAATGTACCCAATCCCAATGGACCCAAACCCCTTCCCGTTCGCTCCCACTGTACACAATCCCAATGGACCCACACCTCTTCCTGTTTACTCCAACTGTATGCAATCCCAATGGACCCAAACCCCTTCCCGTTCGTTCCCACTGTACACATTCCCAATGGACCCAAACCCCTTCCCGTTCGCTCCCACTGTACACATTCCCAATGGACCCAAACCCCTTCCCGTTCGCTCCCACTGTACACAATCCCAATGGACCCAAACCTCTTCCCGTTCGCTCCCACGGTACACAACCCCAATGGACCAAAACCCCTTCCCGTTCGCTCCCACTGTACACAATCCCCATGGACCCACACCGCTTCCTGTTTACTCCAACTGTATGCAATCCCAATGGACCCAAACCCCTTCCCGTTCGCTCCCACGGTACACAATCCCAATGGACCCAAACCCCTCCTCGTTCACTCCCACTGTTAACAATCCGAATGGACCCAAACCCCTTCCCGTTCACTCCCACTGTACACAATCCCAATGGCCCCAAACCCCTTCCCGTTCACTCCCACTGTGCACAATCCCAATGGACCCAAACCCCTCCTCGTTCACTCCCACTGTAAACAATCCGAATGGACCCAAACCCCTTCCCGTTCAGTCCCTCTGTACACAATCCCAATGGACCCAAACCCCTTCCCGTTCGCTCCCACTGTACACAATCCCAATGGACCCACACCGCTTCCTGTTTACTCCAACTGTATGCAATCCCAATGGACCCAAACCCCTTCCCGTTCGCTCCCACGGTACACAATCCCAATGGACCCAAACCTCTTCCCGTTCACTCCCAATGTACCCAATCCCAATGGACCCAAACCCCTTCCCGTTCGCTCCCACTGTACACAATCCCAATGGACCCAAACCTCTTCCCGTTCACTCCCAATGTACCCAATCCCAATGGACCCAAACCCCTTCCCGTTCGCTCCCACTGTACACAATCCCAATGGACCCACACCGCTTCCTGTTGACTCCAACTGTATGCAATCCCAATGGACCCAAACCCCTTCCCGTTCGCTCCCACTGTACACAATCCCAATGGACCCAAACCTCTTCCCGTTCGCTCCCACGGTACACAACCCCAATGGACCAAAACCCCTTCCCGTTCGCTCCCACTGTACACAATCCCAATGGACCCAAACCTCTTCCCGTTCGCTCCCACGGTACACAACCCCAATGGACCAAAACCCCTTCCCGTTCGCTCCCACTGTACACAATCCCAATGGACCCAAACCTCTTCCCGTTCGCTCCCACGGTACACAATCCCAATGGACCCAAACCCCTTCCCGTTCACTCCCACTGTACACAATCCCAATGGACCCAAACCCCTTCCCGTTCACTCACACTGTACACAATCCCAATGGACCCAAACCCCTCCTCGTTCACTCCCACTGTACACAATCCCAATGGACCCAAACCCCTTCCCGTTCACTGCCTCTGTACACAATCCCAATGGACCCAAACCCCTTCCCGTTCACTCGTGCTGTTCAGAATCGAAATGAGCCCAAACCCCTTCCCGTTCACCCCCACTGTACTCAATCCCAATGGAGCCAAACCCCTTCCCGTTCACTCCCACTGTACACAATCCCAATGGACCCAAACCCCTTCCCGTTCACTCCCACTGTACACAATCCCAATGGACCCAAACCCCTTCCCGTTCACTCCCACTGTACACAATCCCAATGGACCCAAACCCCTTCCCATTCACTCCCACTGTACACAATTCCAATGGACCCAACCACTTCCCGTTCACTCCCACTGTACATAAAACCAATGGACCCAAACCCCTTCCCCTCCCTGTACACAATCCCAATGGACCCAAACTCCTTCCCGTTCACCCCCACTGTACACAATCCCAATGGACCCAAACCCCTCCTCGTTCACTCCCACTGTAAACAATCCGAATGGACTCAAGCCCCTTCCCGTTCAGTCCCTCTGTACACAATCCCAATGGACCCAAACCCCTTCCCGTTCACTCCCACTCTACACGTTCCCAATGGACCAAAACCCCTTCCCGTTCGCTCCCACTGTACACAATCCCAATGGACCCACACCGCTTCCTGTTTACTCCAACTCTACGCAATCCCAATGGACCCAAACCCCTTCCCGTTCGCTCCCACTGTACACAATCCCAATGGACCCAAACCTCTTCCCGTTCACTCCCAATGTACCCAATCCCAATGGACCCAAACCCCTCCTCGTTCACTCCCACTGTAAACAATCCGAATGGACCCAAGCCCCTTCCCGTTCAGTCCCTCTGTACACAATCCCAATGGACCCAAACCCCTTCCCGTTCACTGCCTCTGTACCCAATCCCAAAGGACCCAAACTCCTTCCCGTTCACTCGTACTGTTCAGAATCCAAATGGGCCCCAACCCCTTCCCGTTCACCACCACTGTACTCAATCCAATGGAGCCAAACCCCTTCCCATTCACTCCCACTGTACACAATTCCAATGGACCCAACCACTTCCCGTTCACTCCCACTGTACATAAACCCAATGGACCCAAACCCCTTCCCCCCACTGTACACAATCCCAATGGACCCAAGCTCCTTCCCGTTCACTCCCGCTGTACATAAACCCAATGGACCCAAAGCCCTTCCCGTTCACCCCCACTGTACACAATCCCAATGGACCCAAACCCCTTCCCGTTCACCCCCACTGTACACAATCCCAATGGACCCAAACCCCTTCCCGTTCACTCCCACTGTTCACAATCCCAATGATACCAAACCCCTTCCCGTTCACTCGCACTATACAGAATCCCAATGGACCCAAACACGTTCCCGTTCACTCCCACTGTACACAATCCCAATGGACCCAAACCCCTTCCCGTTCACTTCCACTGTAGACAATCCCAATGGACTCAACCCCGTCCCGTTTACTCCCACTGTACACAAACCCAATGGACCCAAACCCCTTCCCGTTCACTCTCACTGTTCACAATCCCAATGGAACCAAACCCCTTCCCGTTCACTCCCACTCTACACGTTCCCAATGGACCAAAACCCCTTCCCGTTCACTCCCACTGTACACAATCCCATTGGACCCAAACCCCTTCCCGTTCACTCCCACTGTACACAATCCCAATGGACACACACCCCTTCCCGTTCACTCCCACTGTACACAACCCCAATGGACTCAACCCATTCCCGATCACTCCCACTGTTCACAATCCCAATGGATCCAAACCCCTTCCCGTTCACTCCCACTCTACACGTTCCCAATGGACCAAAACCCCTTCCCGTTCGCTCCCACTGTACACAATCCCAATGGACCCACACCGCTTCCTGTTTACTCCAACTGTATGCAATCCCAATGGACCCAAACCCTTTCCCGTTCGCTCCCACGGTACACAATCCCAATGGACCCAAACCTCTTCCCGTTCACTCCCAATGTACCAATCCCAATGGACCCAAACCCCTTCCCGTACGCTCCCACTGTACACAATCCCAATGGACCCAAACCTCTTCCCGTTCACTCCCAATGTACCCAATCCCAATGGACCCAAACCCCTTCCCGTTCGCTCCCACTGTACACAATCCCAATGGACCCACACCGCTTCCTGTTTACTCCAACTGTATGCAATCCCAATGGACCCAAACCCCTTCCCGTTCGCTACCACTGTACACATTCCCAATGGACCCAAACCCCTTCCCGTTCGCTCCCACTGTACACAATCCCAATGGACCCAAACCTCTTCCCGTTCGCTCCCACGGTACACAACCCCAATGGACCAAAACCCCTTCCCGTTCGCTCCCACTGTACACAATCCCAATGGACCCACACCGCTTCCTGTTTACTCCAACTGTATGCAATCCCAATGGACCCAAACCCCTTCCCGTTCGCTCCCACGGTACACAATCCCAATGGACCCAAACCCCTCCTCGTTCACTCCCACTGTAAACAATCCGAATGGACCCAAACCCCTTCCCGTTCACTCCCACTGTACACAATCCCAATGGACCCAAACCCCTTCCCGTTCACTCCCACTGTGCACAATCCCAATGGACCCAAACCCCTCCTCGTTCACTCCCACTGTAAACACTCCGAATGGACCCAAACCCCTTCCCGTTCAGTCCCTCTGTACACAATCCCAATGGACCCAAACCCCTTCCCGTTCGCTCCCACTGTACACAATCCCAATGGACCCAAACCTCTTCCCGTTCACTCCCAATGTACCCAATCCCAATGGACCCAAACCCCTTCCCGTTCGCTCCCACTGTACACAATCCCAATGGACCCACACCGCTTCCTGTTTACTCCAACTGTATGCAATCCCAATGGACCCAAACCCCTTCCCGTTCGCTCCCACTGTACACAATCCCAATGGACCCAAACCTCTTCCCGTTCGCTCCCACGGTACACAACCCCAATGGACCAAAACCCCTTCCCGTTCGCTCCCACTGTACACAATCCCAATGGACCCAAACCTCTTCCCGTTCGCTCCCACGGTACACAACCCCAATGGACCAAAACCCCTTCCCGTTCGCTCCCACTGTACACAATCCCAATGGACCCACACCGCTTCCTGTTTACTCCAACTGTATGCAATCCCAATGGACCCAAACCCCTTCCCGTTCGCTCCCACGGTACACAATCCCAATGGACCCAAACCCCTTCCCGTTCACTCCCACTGTACACAATCCCAATGGACCCAAACCCCTTCCCGTTCACTCACACTGTACACAATCCCAATGGACCCAAACCCCTCCTCGTTCACTCCCACTGTACACAATCCCAATGGACCCAAACCCCTTCCCGTTCACTGCCTCTGTACACAATCCCAATGGACCCAAACCCCTTCCCGTTCACTCGTGCTGTTCAGAATCCAAATGAGCCCAAACCCCTTCCCGTTCACCCCCACTGTACTCAATCCCAATGGAGCCAAACCCCTTCCCGTTCACTCCCACTGTACACAATCCCAATGGACCCAAACCCCTTCCCGTTCACTCCCACTGTACACAATCCCAATGGACCCAAACCCCTTCCCGTTCACTCCCACTGTACACAATCCCAATGGACCCAAACCCCTTCCCATTCACTCCCACTGTACACAATTCCAATGGACCCAACCACTTCCCGTTCACTCCCACTGTACATAAAACCAATGGACCCAAACCCCTTCCCCTCCCTGTACACAATCCCAATGGACCCAAACTCCTTCCCGTTCACCCCCACTGTACACAATCCCAATGGACCCAAACCCCTCCTCGTTCACTCCCACTGTAAACAATCCGAATGGACTCAAGCCCCTTCCCGTTCAGTCCCTCTGTACACAATCCCAATGGACCCAAACCCCTTCCCGTTCACTCCCACTCTACACGTTCCCAATGGACCAAAACCCCTTCCCGTTCGCTCCCACTGTACACAATCCCAATGGACCCACACCGCTTCCTGTTTACTCCAACTGTACGCAATCCCAATGGACCCAAACCCCTTCCCGTTCGCTCCCACTGTACACAATCCCAATGGACCCAAACCTCTTCCCGTTCACTCCCAATGTACCCAATCCCAATGGACCCAAACCCCTCCTCGTTCACTCCCACTAAACAATCCGAATGGACCCAAGCCCCTTCCCGTTCAGTCCCTCTGTACACAATCCCAATGGACCCAAACCCCTTCCCGTTCACTGCCTCTGTACCCAATCCCAAAGGACCCAAACCCCTTCCCGTTCACTCGTACTGTTCAGAATCCAAATGGGCCCCAACCCCTTCCCGTTCACCACCACTGTACTCAATCCAATGGAGCCAAACCCCTTCCCATTCACTCCCACTGTACACAATTCCAATGGACCCAACCACTTCCCGTTCACTCCCACTGTACATAAACCCAATGGACCCAAACCCCTTCCCCCCACTGTACACAATCCCAATGGACCCAAACTCCTTCCCGTTCACTCCCGCTGTACATAAACCCAATGGACCCAAAGCCCTTCCCGTTCACCCCCACTGTACACAATCCCAATGGACCCAAACCCCTTCCCGTTCACCCCACTGTACACAATCCCAATGGACCCAAACCCCTTCCCGTTCACTCCCACTGTTCACAATCCCAATGATACCAAACCCCTTCCCGTTCACTCGCACTATACACAATCCCAATGGACCCAAACACGTTCCCGTTCACTCCCACTGTACACAATCCCAATGGACCCAAACCCCTTCCCGTTCACTCCCACTGTACACATTCCCAATGGACCCAAACCCCTTCCCGTTCACTCCCACTGTTCACAATCCCAATGGACCCAAACCCCTTCCCGTTCACTCCCACTGTACACAATCCCAATGGACACAAACCCCTTCCCGTTCAGTCCCGCTCTACACAATCCAAATGGACCCAAACTCCTTCCCGTTCACTCCCACTGTACACAATTCTAATGGACTCAACCCCCTTCCCGTTAACTCCCACTGAACACAATCCAAATGGACCCAAACCCCTTCCCGTTCACTCCCACTGTACACAATCCCAATGGACCCAAAGCCCTTCACGTTCACTCCCACTGTACACATTCCCAATGGAGCCAAACCCCTTCCCGTTCACTCCCACTGTTCACAATCCCAATGGACCCAAACCCCTTCCCGTTCACTCCCACTGTACACAATACCAATGGACCCAAACCCCTTACCGTTCACTCCCACTGTACACAATCCCAATGGACCCAAACCCCTTCCAGTTCTCTCCCACTGTACACAATCTAAATGGACCCAAACCCCTTCCCATTCACTCACACTGTACATAATCCCAATGGACCCAAACCCTTTCCCGTTCACTCCCACTGTACACAATCCCAATGGACCCAAACCCCTTCCCGTTCACTCCCACTGTACACAATCCCAATGGAACCAAACCCTTTCCCGTTCACTCCCACTGTACTCAAATCTCAATGGACCCAAACTCCTTCCCGTTCACTCCCACTGTACACAACCCCAATGGACCCAAATCCCTTCCCGTTCACTCCCACTGTACACAATCCCAATGGACACAAACCCCTTCCCGTTCACACCCACTGTACACAACCCCAATGGACTCAACCCATTCCCGATCACTCCCACTGTACACAATCCCAATGGACCCAAACCCCTTCCCGTTCACTTCCACTGTAGACAATCCCAATGGACTCAACCCCGTCCCGTTTACTCCCACTGTACACAATCCCAATGGACCCAAACCCCTTCCCGTTCACTCTCACTGTTCACAATCCCAATGGAACCAAACCCCTTCCCGTTCACTCCCACTCTACACGTTCCCAATGGACCAAAACCCCTTCCCGTTCACTCCCACTGTACACAATCCCATTGGACCCAAACCCCTTCCCGTTCACTCCCACTGTACACAATCCCAATGGACACACACCCCTTCCCGTTCACTCCCACTGTACACAACCCCAATGGACTCAACCCATTCCCGATCACTCCCACTGTTCACAATCCCAATGGATCCAAACCCCTTCCCGTTCACTCCCACTCTACACGTTCCCAATGGACCAAAACCCCTTCCCGTTCGCTCCCACTGTACACAATCCCAATGGACCCACACCGCTTCCTGTTTACTCCAACTGTATGCAATCCCAATGGACCCAAACCCTTTCCCGTTCGCTCCCACGGTACACAATCCCAATGGACCCAAACCTCTTCCCGTTCACTCCCAATGTACCAATCCCAATGGACCCAAACCCCTTCCCGTACGCTCCCACTGTACACAATCCCAATGGACCCAAACCTCTTCCCGTTCACTCCCAATGTACCCAATCCCAATGGACCCAAACCCCTTCCCGTTCGCTCCCACTGTACACAATCCCAATGGACCCACACCGCTTCCTGTTTACTCCAACTGTATGCAATCCCAATGGACCCAAACCCCTTCCCGTTCGCTCCCACTGTACACATTCCCAATGGACCCAAACCCCTTCCCGTTCGCTCCCACTGTACACATTCCCAATGGACCCAAACCCCTTCCCGTTCGCTCCCACTGTACACAATCCCAATGGACCCAAACCTCTTCCCGTTCGCTCCCACGGTACACAACCCCAATGGACCAAAACCCCTTCCCGTTCGCTCCCACTGTACACAATCCCAATGGACCCACACCGCTTCCTGTTTACTCCAACTGTATGCAATCCCAATGGACCCAAACCCCTTCCCGTTCGCTCCCACGGTACACAATCCCAATGGACCCAAACCCCTCCTCGTTCACTCCCACTGTAAACAATCCGAATGGACCCAAACCCCTTCCCGTTCACTCCCACTGTACACAATCCCAATGGACCCAAACCCCTTCCCGTTCACTCCCACTGTGCACAATCCCAATGGACCCAAACCCCTCCTCGTTCACTCCCACTGTAAACAATCCGAATGGACCCAAACCCCTTCCCGTTCAGTCCCTCTGTACACAATCCCAATGGACCCAAACCCCTTCCCGTTCACTCCCACTGTACACAATCCCAATGGACCCAAACCCCTCCTCGTTCACTCCCACTGTAAACAATCCCAATGGACCCAAACCCCTCCTCGTTCACTGCCTCTGTACCCAATCCCAAAGGACCCAAACCCCTTCCCGTTCACTCGTGCTGTTCAGAATCCAAATGAGCCCAAACCCCTTCCCGTTCACCCCCACTGTACTCAATCCCAATGGAGCCAAACCCCTTCCCATTCACTCCCACTGTACACAATTCCAATGGACCCAACCACTTCCCGTTCACTCCCACTGTACATAAAACCAATGGACCCAAACCCCTTCCCCTCCCTGTACACAATCCCAATGGACCCAAACTCCTTCCCGTTCACCCCCACTGTACACAATCCCAATGGACCCAAACCCCTCCTCGTTCACTCCCACTGTAAACAATCCGAATGGACTCAAGCCCCTTCCCGTTCAGTCCCTCTGTACACAATCCCAATGGACCCAAACCCCTTCCCGTTCACTCCCACTCTACACGTTCCCAATGGACCAAAACCCCTTCCCGTTCGCTCCCACTGTACACAATCCCAATGGACCCACACCGCTTCCTGTTTACTCCAACTGTACGCAATCCCAATGGACCCAAACCCCTTCCCGTTCGCTCCCACTGTACACAATCCCAATGGATCCAAACCTCTTCCCGTTCACTCCCAATGTACCCAATCCCAATGGACCCAAACCCCTCCTCGTTCACTCCCACTGTAAACAATCCGAATGGACCCAAGCCCCTTCCCGTTCAGTCCCTCTGTACACAATCCCAATGGACCCAAACCCCTTCCCGTTCACTGCCTCTGTACCCAATCCCAAAGGACCCAAACCCCTTCCCGTTCACTCGTACTGCTCAGAATCCAAATGGGCCCCAACCCCTTCCCGTTCACCACCACTGTACTCAATCCAATGGAGCCAAACCCCTTCCCATTCACTCCCACTGTACACAATTCCAATGGACCCAACCACTTCCCGTTCACTCCCACTGTACATAAACCCAATGGACCCAAACCCCTTCCTCCCACTGTACACAATCCCAATGGACCCAAACTCCTTCCCGTTCACTCCCGCTGTACATAAACCCAATGGACCCAAAGCCCTTCCCGTTCACCCCCACTGTACACAATCCCAATGGACCCAAACCCCTTCCCGTTCACCCCCACTGTACACAATCCCAATGGACCCAAACCCCTTCCCGTTCACTCCCACTGTTCACAATCCCAATGATACCAAACCCCTTCCCGTTCACTCCCACTGTACACAATCCCAATGGACACAAACCCCTTCCCGTTCAGTCCCGCTCTACACAATCCAAATGGACCCAAACTCCTTCCCGTTCACTCCCACTGTACACAATTCTAATGGACTCAACCCCCTTCCCGTTAACTCCCACTGAACACAATCCAAATGGACCCAAACCCCTTCCCGTTCACTCCCACTGTACACAATCCCAATGGACCCAAAGCCCTTCACGTTCACTCCCACTGTACACATTCCCAATGGAGCCAAACCCCTTCCCGTTCACTCCCACTGTTCACAATCCCAATGGACCCAAACCCCTTCCCGTTCACTCCCACTGTACACAATACCAATGGACCCAAACCCCTTACCGTTCACTCCCACTGTACACAATCCCAATGGACCCAAACCCCTTCCAGTTCTCTCCCACTGTACACAATCTAAATGGACCCAAACCCCTTCCCATTCACTCACACTGTACATAATCCCAATGGACCCAAACCCTTTCCCGTTCACTCCCACTGTACACAATCCCAATGGACCCAAACCCCTTCCCGTTCACTCCCACTGTACACAATCCCAATGGAACCAAACCCTTTCCCGTTCACTCCCACTGTACTCAAATCTCAATGGACCCAAACTCCTTCCCGTTCACTCCCACTGTACACAACCCCAATGGACCCAAATCCCTTCCCGTTCACTCCCACTGTACACAATCCCAATGGACACAAACCCCTTCCCGTTCACACCCACTGTACACAACCCCAATGGACTCAACCCATTCCCGATCACTCCCACTGTACACAATCCCAATGGACCCAAACCCCTTCCCGTTCACTTCCACTGTAGACAATCCCAATGGACTCAACCCCGTCCCGTTTACTCCCACTGTACACAATCCCAATGGACCCAAACCCCTTCCCGTTCACTCTCACTGTTCACAATCCCAATGGAACCAAACCCCTTCCCGTTCACTCCCACTCTACACGTTCCCAATGGACCAAAACCCCTTCCCGTTCACTCCCACTGTACACAATCCCATTGGACCCAAACCCCTTCCCGTTCACTCCCACTGTACACAATCCCAATGGACACACACCCCTTCCCGTTCACTCCCACTGTACACAACCCCAATGGACTCAACCCATTCCCGATCACTCCCACTGTTCACAATCCCAATGGATCCAAACCCCTTCCCGTTCACTCCCACTCTACACGTTCCCAATGGACCAAAACCCCTTCCCGTTCGCTCCCACTGTACACAATCCCAATGGACCCACACCGCTTCCTGTTTACTCCAACTGTATGCAATCCCAATGGACCCAAACCCTTTCCCGTTCGCTCCCACGGTACACAATCCCAATGGACCCAAACCTCTTCCCGTTCACTCCCAATGTACCAATCCCAATGGACCCAAACCCCTTCCCGTACGCTCCCACTGTACACAATCCCAATGGACCCAAACCTCTTCCCGTTCACTCCCAATGTACCCAATCCCAATGGACCCAAACCCCTTCCCGTTCGCTCCCACTGTACACAATCCCAATGGACCCACACCGCTTCCTGTTTACTCCAACTGTATGCAATCCCAATGGACCCAAACCCCTTCCCGTTCGCTCCCACTGTACACATTCCCAATGGACCCAAACCCCTTCCCGTTCGCTCCCACTGTACACATTCCCAATGGACCCAAACCCCTTCCCGTTCGCTCCCACTGTACACAATCCCAATGGACCCAAACCTCTTCCCGTTCGCTCCCACGGTACACAACCCCAATGGACCAAAACCCCTTCCCGTTCGCTCCCACTGTACACAATCCCAATGGACCCACACCGCTTCCTGTTTACTCCAACTGTATGCAATCCCAATGGACCCAAACCCCTTCCCGTTCGCTCCCACGGTACACAATCCCAATGGACCCAAACCCCTCCTCGTTCACTCCCACTGTAAACAATCCGAATGGACCCAAACCCCTTCCCGTTCACTCCCACTGTACACAATCCCAATGGACCCAAACCCCTTCCCGTTCACTCCCACTGTGCACAATCCCAATGGACCCAAACCCCTCCTCGTTCACTCCCACTGTAAACAATCCGAATGGACCCAAACCCCTTCCCGTTCAGTCCCTCTGTACACAATCCCAATGGACCCAAACCCCTTCCCGTTCACTCCCACTGTACACAATCCCAATGGACCCAAACCCCTCCTCGTTCACTCCCACTGTAAACAATCCCAATGGACCCAAACCCCTCCTCGTTCACTGCCTCTGTACCCAATCCCAAAGGACCCAAACCCCTTCCCGTTCACTCGTGCTGTTCAGAATCCAAATGAGCCCAAACCCCTTCCCGTTCACCCCCACTGTACTCAATCCCAATGGAGCCAAACCCCTTCCCATTCACTCCCACTGTACACAATTCCAATGGACCCAACCACTTCCCGTTCACTCCCACTGTACATAAAACCAATGGACCCAAACCCCTTCCCCTCCCTGTACACAATCCCAATGGACCCAAACTCCTTCCCGTTCACCCCCACTGTACACAATCCCAATGGACCCAAACCCCTCCTCGTTCACTCCCACTGTAAACAATCCGAATGGACTCAAGCCCCTTCCCGTTCAGTCCCTCTGTACACAATCCCAATGGACCCAAACCCCTTCCCGTTCACTCCCACTCTACACGTTCCCAATGGACCAAAACCCCTTCCCGTTCGCTCCCACTGTACACAATCCCAATGGACCCACACCGCTTCCTGTTTACTCCAACTGTACGCAATCCCAATGGACCCAAACCCCTTCCCGTTCGCTCCCACTGTACACAATCCCAATGGATCCAAACCTCTTCCCGTTCACTCCCAATGTACCCAATCCCAATGGACCCAAACCCCTCCTCGTTCACTCCCACTGTAAACAATCCGAATGGACCCAAGCCCCTTCCCGTTCAGTCCCTCTGTACACAATCCCAATGGACCCAAACCCCTTCCCGTTCACTGCCTCTGTACCCAATCCCAAAGGACCCAAACCCCTTCCCGTTCACTCGTACTGCTCAGAATCCAAATGGGCCCCAACCCCTTCCCGTTCACCACCACTGTACTCAATCCAATGGAGCCAAACCCCTTCCCATTCACTCCCACTGTACACAATTCCAATGGACCCAACCACTTCCCGTTCACTCCCACTGTACATAAACCCAATGGACCCAAACCCCTTCCTCCCACTGTACACAATCCCAATGGACCCAAACTCCTTCCCGTTCACTCCCGCTGTACATAAACCCAATGGACCCAAAGCCCTTCCCGTTCACCCCCACTGTACACAATCCCAATGGACCCAAACCCCTTCCCGTTCACCCCCACTGTACACAATCCCAATGGACCCAAACCCCTTCCCGTTCACTCCCACTGTTCACAATCCCAATGATACCAAACCCCTTCCCGTTCACTCGCACTATACACAATCCCAATGGACCCAAACACGTTCCCGTTCACTCCCACTGTACACAATCCCAATGGACCCAAACCCCTTCCAGTTCACTCCCACTGTACACATTCCCAATGGACCCAAACCCCTTCCCGTTCACTCCCACTGTTCACAATCCCAATGGACCCAAACCCCTTCCCGTTCACTCCCACTGTACACAATCCCAATGGACACAAACCCCTTCCCGTTCAGTCCCGCTCTACACAATCCAAATGGACCCAAACTCCTTCCCGTTCACTCCCACTGTACACAATTCTAATGGACTCAACCCCCTTCCCGTTAACTCCCACTGAACACAATCCAAATGGACCCAAACCCGTTCCCGTTCACTCCCACTGTACACAATCCCAATGGACCCAAAGCCCTTCACGTTCACTCCCACTGTACACATTCCCAATGGAGCCAAACCCCTTCCCGTTCACTCCCACTGTTCACAATCCCAATGGACCCAAACCCCTTCCCGTTCACTCCCACTGTACACAATACCAATGGACCCAAACCCCTTACCGTTCACTCCCACTGTACACAATCCCAATGGACCCAAACCCCTTCCAGTTCTCTCCCACTGTACACAATCTAAATGGACCCAAACCCCTTCCCATTCACTCCCACTGTACATAATCCCAATGGACCCAAACCCTTTCCCGTTCACTCCCACTGTACACAATCCCAATGGACCCAAACCCCTTCCCGTTCACTCCCACTGTACACAATCCCAATGGAACCAAACCCTTTCCCGTTCACTCCCACTGTACTCAAATCTCAATGGACCCAAACTCCTTCCCGTTCACTCCCACTGTACACAACCCCAATGGACCCAAATCCCTTCCCGTTCACTCCCACTGTACACAATCCCAATGGACACAAACCCCTTCCCGTTCACACCCACTGTACACAACCCCAATGGACTCAACCCATTCCCGATCACTCCCACTGTACACAATCCCAATGGACCCAAACCCCTTCCCGTTCACTTCCACTGTAGACAATCCCAATGGACTCAACCCCGTCCCGTTTACTCCCACTGTACACAATCCCAATGGACCCAAACCCCTTCCCGTTCACTCTCACTGTTCACAATCCCAATGGAACCAAACCCCTTCCCGTTCACTCCCACTCTACACGTTCCCAATGGACCAAAACCCCTTCCCGTTCACTCCCACTGTACACAATCCCATTGGACCCAAACCCCTTCCCGTTCACTCCCACTGTACACAATCCCAATGGACACACACCCCTTCCCGTTCACTCCCACTGTACACAACCCCAATGGACTCAACCCATTCCCGATCACTCCCACTGTACACAATCCCAATGGGCCCAAACCCCTTCCCCTTCACTTCCACTGTACACAATCCCAATGGACTCAACCCCGTCCCGTTTACTCCCACTGTACACAATCCCAATGGATCCAAACCCCTTCCCGTTCATTCCCACTGTTCACAATCCCAATGGATCCAAACCCCTTCCCGTTCACTCCCACTCTACACGTTCCCAATGGACCAAAACCCCTTCCCGTTCGCTCCCACTGTACACAATCCCAATGGACCCACACCGCTTCCTGTTTACTCCAACTGTATGCAATCCCAATGGACCCAAACCCCTTCCCGTTCGCTCCCACGGTACACAATCCCAATGGACCCAAACCTCTTCCCGTTCACTCCCAATGTACCCAATCCCAATGGAACCAAACCCCTTCCCGTTCGCTCCCACTGTACACAATCCCAATGGACCCAAACCTCTTCCCGTTCACTCCCAATGTACCCAATCCCAATGGACCCAAACCCCTTCCCGTTCGCTCCCACTGTACACAATCCCAATGGACCCACACCGCTTCCTGTTTACTCCAACTGTATGCAATCCCAATGGACCCAAACCCCTTCCCGTTCGCTCCCACTGTACACAATCCCAATGGACCCAAACCTCTTCCCGTTCGCTCCCACGGTACACAACCCCAATGGACCCAAACCTCTTCCCGTTCGCTCCCACTGTACACAACCCCAATGGACCAAAACCCCTTCCCGTTCGCTCCCACTGTACACAATCCCAATGGACCCACACCGCTTCCTGTTTACTCCAACTGTATGCAATCCCAATGGACCCAAACCCCTTCCCGTTCGCTCCCACGGTACACAATCCCAATGGACCCAAACCCCTCCTCGTTCACTCCCACTGTACACAATCCCAATGGACCCAAACCCCTTCCCGTTCAGTCCTTCTGTACACAATCCCAAAGGACCCAAACCCCTACCCGTTCACTCGTGCTGTTCAGAATCCAAATGAGCCCAAACCCCTTCCCGTTCACCCCCACTGTACTCAATCCCAATGGAGCCAAACCCCTTCCGATTCACTCCCACTGTACACAATTCCAATGGACCCAACGACTTCCCGTTCACTCCCACTGTACATAAAACCAATGGACCCAAACCCCTTCCCCTCCCTGTACACAATCCCAATGGACCCAAACTCCTTCCCGTTCACCCCCACTGTACACAATCCCAATGGACCCAAACCCCTCCTCGTTCACTCCCACTGTAAACAATCCGAATGGACCCAAGCCCCTTCCCGTTCAGTCCCTCTGTACACAATCCCAATGGACCCAAACCCCTTCCCGTTCACTGCCTCTGTACCCAATCCCAAAGGACCCAAACCCCTTCCCGTTCACTCGTACTGTTCTGAATCCAAATGGGCCCCAACCCCTTCCCGTTCACCACCACTGTACTCAATCCAATGGAGCCAAACCCCTTCCCATTCACTCCCACTGTACACAATTCCAATGGACCCAACCACTTCCCGTTCACTCCCACTGTACATAAACCCAATGGACCCAAACCCCTTCCCCCCACTGTACACAATCCCAATGGACCCAAACTCCTTCCCGTTCACTCCCGCTGTACATAAACCCAATGGACCCAAAGCCCTTCCCGTTCACCCCCACTGTACACAATCCCAATGGACCCAAACCCCTTCCCGTTCACCCCCACTGTACACAATCCCAATGGACCCAAACCCCTTCCCGTTCACTCCCACTGTTCACAATCCCAATGATACCAAACCCCTTCCCGTTCACTCGCACTATACACAATCCCAATGGACCCAAACACGTTCCCGTTCACTCCCACTGTACACAATCCCAATGGACCCAAACCCCTTCCCGTTCACTCCCACTGTACACATTCCCAATGGACCCAAACCCCTTCCCGTTCACTCCCACTGTTCACAATCCCAATGGACCCAAACCCCTTCCCGTTCACTCCCACTGTACACAATCTCAATGGACACAAACCCCTTCCCGTTCAGTCCCGCTCTACACAATCCAAATGGACCCAAACTCCTTCCCGTTCACTCCCACTGTACACAATTCTAATGGACGAAACCCCCTTCCCGTTAACTCCCACTGAACACAATCCAAATGGACCCAAACCCCTTCCAGTTCACTCCCACTGTACACAATCCCAATGGACCCAAAGCCCTTCACGTTCACTCCCACTGTACACATTCCCAATGGAGCCAAACCCCTTCCCGTTCACTCCCACTGTTCACAATCCCAATGGACCCAAACCCCTTCCCGTTCACTCCCACTGTACACAATACCAATGGACCCAAACCCCTTACCGTTCACTCCCACTGTACACAATCCCAATGGACCCAAACCCCTTCCAGTTCTCTCCCACTGTACACAATCTAAATGGACCCAAACCCCTTCCCATTCACTCCCACTGTACATAATCCCAATGGACCCAAACCCTTTCCCGTTCACTCCCACTGTACACAATCCCAATGGACCCAAACCCCTTCCCGTTCACTCCCACTGTACACAATCCCAATGGAACCAAACCCTTTCCCGTTCACTCCCACTGTACTCAAATCTCAATGGACCCAAACTCCTTCCCGTTCACTCCCACTGTACACAACCCCAATGGACCCAAATCCCTTCCCGTTCACTCCCACTGTACACAATCCCAATGGACACAAACCCCTTCCCTTTCACTCCCACTGTACACAACCCCAATGGACTCAACCCATTCCCGATCACTCCCACTGTACACAATCCCAATGGACCCAAACCCCTTCCCGTTCACTTCTACTGTAGACAATCCCAATGGACTCAACCCCGTCCCGTTTACTCCCACTGTACACAATCCCAATGGACCCAAACCCCTTCCCGTTCACTCTCACTGTTCACAATCCCAATGGAACCAAACCCCTTCCCGTTCACTCCCACTCTACACGTTCCCAATGGACCAAAACCCCTTCCCGTTCACTCCCACTGTACACAATCCCATTGGACCCAAACCCCTTCCCGTTCACTCCCACTGTACACAATCCCAATGGAGCCAAACCCCTTCCCGTTCACTCACACTGTTCACAATCCCAATGGACCCAAACCTCTTCCCGTTCCCTCCCAATGTACCCAATCCCAATGGACCCAAACCCCTTCCCGTTCGCTCCCACTGTACACAATCCCAATGGACCCAAACCTCTTCCCGTTCACTCCCAATGTACCCAATCCCAATGGACCCAAACCCCTTCCCGTTCGCTCCCACTGTACACAATCCCAATGGACCCACACCGCTTCCTGTTTACTCCAACTGTATGCAATCCCAATGGACCCAAACCCCTTCCCGTTCGCTCCCACTGTACACAATCCCAATGGACCCAAACCTCTTCCCGTTCGCTCCCACGGTACACAACCCCAATGGACCAAAACCCCTTCCCGTTCGCTCCCACTGTACACAATCCCAATGGACCCACACCGCTTCCTGTTTACTCCAACTGTACACAATCCCAATGGACCCAAACCCCTTCCCGTTCAGTCCCTCTTTACCCAATCCCAAAGGACCCAAACCCCTTCCCGTTCACTGCCTCTGTACCCAATCCCAAAGGACCCAAACCCCTTCCCGTTCACTCGTGCTGTTCAGAATCCAAATGAGCCCAAACCCCTTCCCGTTCACCCCCACTGTACTCAATCCCAATGGAGCCAAACCCCTTCCCATTCACTCCCACTGTACACAATTCCAATGGACCCAACCACTTCCCGTTCACTCCCACTGTGCACAATCCCAATGGACCCAAACCCCTTCCCCTCCCTGTACACAATCCCAATGGAGCCAAACCCCTTCCCGTTCACTCACACTGTTCACAATCCCAATGGACCCAAACCCCTTCCCGTTCACTCCCACTGTAGACAATCCCAATGGAGCCAAATCCTTTCCCGTTCACTCCCACTGTGCACAATCCCAATGGACGCAAACCCCTTCCCGTTCAGTCCCACTGTAAACAATCCCAATGGAACCAAACCCTTTCCCGTTCACTCCCACTGTACTCAAATCTCAATGGACCCAAACTCCTTCCCGTTCACTCCCACTGTACACAACCCCAATGGACCCAAATCCCTTCCCTTTCACTCCCACTGTACACAATCCCAATGGACACAAACCCCTTCCCGTTCACTCCCACTGTACACAACCCCAATGGACTCAACCCATTCCCGATCACTCCCACTGTACACAATCCCAATGGACCCAAACCCCTTCCCCTTCACTTCCACTGTACACAATCCCAATGGACTCAACCCCGTCCCGTTTACTCCCACTGTACACAATCCCAATGGACCCAAACCCCTTCCCGTTCACTCCCACTGTTCACAATCCCAATGGACCCAAACCCCTTCCCGTTCACTCCCACTCTACACGTTCCCAATGGACCAAAACCCCTTCCCGTTCGCTCCCACTGTACACAATCCCAATGGACCCACACCGCTTCCTGTTTACTCCAAATGTACGCAATCCCAATGGACCCAAACCCCTTCCCGTTCGCTCCCACGTTACACAATCCCAATGGAGCCAAACCCCTTCCCGTTCACTCACACTGTTCACAATCCCAATGGACCCAAACTCCTTCCCGTTCACTCCCACTGTACACAACCCCAATGGACCCAAATCCCTTCCCTTTACCTCCCACTGTACACAATCCCAATGGACACAAACCCCTTCCCGTTCACTCCCACTGTCCACAACCCCAATGGACTCAACCCATTCCCGATCACTCCCACTGTACACAATCCCAATGGACCCAAACCCCTTCCCGTTCACTTCCACTGTAGACAATCCCAATGGACTCAACCCCGTCCCGTTTACTCCCACTGTTCACAATCCCAATGGACCCAAACCCCTTCCCGTTCACTCTCACTGTTCACAATCCCAATGGAACCAAACCCCTTCCCGTTCACTCCCACTCTACACGTTCCCAATGGACCAAAACCCCTTCCCGTTCACTCCCACTGTACACAATCCCAATGGACCCAAACCCCTTCCCGTTCACTCCCACTGTACACAATCCCAATGGAGCCAAACCCCTTCCCGTTCACTCACACTGTTCACAATCCCAATGGACCCAAACCCCTTCCCGTTCACTCCCACTGTAGACAATCCCAATGGAGCCAAATCCTTTCCCGTTCACTCCCACTGTGCACAATCCCAATGGACGCAAACCCCTTCCCGTTCAGTCCCACTGTAAACAATCCCAATGGGACCAAACCCTTTCCCGTTCACTCCCACTGTACTCAAATCTCAATGGACCGAAACTCCTTCCCGTTCACTCCCACTGTACACAACCCCAATGGAGCCAAATCCCTTCCCTTTCACTCCCACTGTACACAATCCCAATTGACACAAACCCCTTCCCGTTCACTCCCACGGTACACAACCCCAATGGACTCAACCCATTCCCGATCACTCCCACTGTACACAATCCCAATGGACCCAAACCCCTTCCCCTTCACTTCCACTGTACACAATCCCAATGGACTCAACCCCGTCCCGTTTACTCCCACTGTACACAATCCCAATGGACCCAAACCCCTTCCCGTTCACTCCCACTGTTCACAATCCCAATGGACCCAAACCCCTTCCCGTTCACTCCCACTCTACACGTTCCCAATGGACCAAAACCCCTTCCCGTTCGCTCCAACTGTACACAATCCCAATGGACCCACACCGCTTCCTGTTTACTCCAACTGTACGCAATCCCAATGGACCCAAACCCCTTCCCGTTCGCTCCCACGGTACACAATTCCAATGGACCCAAACCTCTTCCCGTTCACTCCCAATGTACCCAATCCCAATGGACCCAAACCCCTCCTCGTTCACTCCCACTGTAAACAATCCGAATGGACCCAAGCCCCTTCCCGTTCAGTCCCTCTGTACACAATCCCAATGGATCCAAACCCCTCCCCGTTCACTGCCTCTGTACCCAATCCCAAAGGACCCAAACCCCTTCCCGTTCACTCGTACTGTTCAGAATTCAAATGAGCCCAAACCTCTTCCCGTTCACCCCCACTGTACTCAATCCCAATGGAGCCAAACCCCTTCCCATTCACTCCCACTGTACACAATTCCAATGGACCCAACCACTTCCCGTTCACTCCCACTGTACATAAACCCAATGGACCCAAACCCCTTCCCCCCACTGTACACAATCCCAATGGACCCAAACCCCTTCCCGTTCACTCCCGCTGTACATAAACCCAATGGACCCAAAGCCCTTCCCGTTCACCCCCACTATACACAATCCCAATGGACCCAAACCCCTCCTCGTTCACTCCCACTGTAAACAATCCGAATGGACCCAAGCCCCTTCCCGTTCAGTCCCTGTGTACACAATCCCAATGGACCCAAACCCCTTCCCGTTCACTCCCACTCTACACGTTCCCAATGGACCAAAACCCCTTCCCGTTCGCTCCCACTGTACACAATCCCAATGGACCCACACCGCTTCCTGTTTACTCCAAATGTACGCAATCCCAATGGACCCAAACCCCTTCCCGTTCGCTCCCACGGTACACAATCCCAATGGAGCCAAACCCCTTCCCGTTCACTCCCACTGTACACAACCCCAATGGACCCAAATCCCTTCCCTTTACCTCCCACTGTACACAATCCCAATGGACACAAACCCCTTCCCGTTCACTCCCACTGTCCACAACCCCAATGGACTCAACCCATTCCCGATCACTCCCACTGTACACAATCCCAATGGACCCAAACCCCTTCCCGTTCACTTCCACTGTAGACAATCCCAATGGACTCAACCCCGTCCCGTTTACTCCCACTGTACACAATCCCAATGGACCCAAACCCCTTCCCGTTCACTCTCACTGTTCACAATCCCAATGGAACCAAACCCCTTCCCGTTCACTCCCACTCTACACGTTCCCAATGGACCAAAACCCCTTCCCGTTCACTCCCACTGTACACAATCCCAATGGACCCAAACCCCTTCCCGTTCACTCCCACTGTACACAATCCCAATGGAGCCAAACCCCTTCCCGTTCACTCACACTGTTCACAATCCCAATGGACCCAAACCCCTTCCCGTTCACTCCCACTGTAGACAATCCCAATGGAGCCAAATCCTTTCCCGTTCACTCCCACTGTGCACAATCCCAATGGACGCAAACCCCTTCCCGTTCAGTCCCAATGTAAACAATCCCAATGGGACCAAACCCTTTCCCGTTCACTCCCACTGTACTCAAATCTCAATGGACCCAAACTCCTTCCCGTTCACTCCCACTGTACACAACCCCAATGGACCCAAATCCCTTCCCTTTCACTCCCACTGTACACAATACCAATGGACACAAACCCCTTCCCGTTCACTCCCACGGTACACAACCCCAATGGACTCAACCCATTCCCGATCACTCCCACTGTACACAATCCCAATGGACCCAAACCCCTTCCCCTTCACTTCCACTGTACACAATCCCAATGGACTCAACCCCGTCCCGTTTACTCCCACTGTACACAATCCCAATGGACCCAAACCCCTTCCCGTTCACTCCCACTGTTCACAATCCCAATGGACCCAAACCCCTTCCCGTTCACTCCCACTCTACACGTTCCCAATGGACCAAAACCCCTTCCCGTTCGCTCCCACTGTACACAATCCCAATGGACCCACACCGCTTCCTGTTTACTCCAACTGTACGCAATCCCAATGGACCCAAACCCCTTCCCGTTCGCTCCCACGGTACACAATCCCAATGGACCCAAACCTCTTCCCGTTCACTCCCAATGTACCCAATCCCAATGGACCCAAACCCCTCCTCGTTCACTCCCACTGTAAACAATCCGAATGGACCCAAGCCCCTTCCCGTTCAGTCCCTCTGTACACAATCCCAATGGACCCAAACCCCTCCCCGTTCACTGCCTCTGTACCCAATCCCAAAGGACCCAAACCCCTTCCCGTTCACTCGTACTGTTCAGAATCCAAATGAGCCCAAACCTCTTCCCGTTCACCCCCACTGTACTCAATCCCAATGGAGCCAAACCCCTTCCCATTCACTCCCACTGTACACAATTCCAATGGACCCAACCACTTCCCGTTCACTCCCACTGTACATAAACCCAATGGACCCAAACCCCTTCCCCCCACTGTACACAATCCCAATGGACCCAAACCCCTTCCCGTTCACTCCCGCTGTACATAAACCCAATGGACACAAAGCCCTTCCCGTTCACCCCCACTATACACAATCCAAAAGAACCCAAAACCCTCCTCGTTCACTCCCACTGTAAACAATCCGAATGGACCCAAGCCCATCCCGTTCAGTCCCTCTGTACACAATCCCAATGGACCCAAACCCCTTCCCGTTCACTCCCACTCTACACGTTCCCAATGGACCAAAACCCCTTCCCGTTCGCTCCCACTGTACACAATCCCAATGGACCCACACCGCTTCCCGTTTACTCCAACTGTACGCAATCCCAATGGACCCAAACCCCTTCCCGTTCGCTCCCACTGTACACATTCCCAATGGACCCAAACCTCTTCCCGTTCACTCCCAATGTACCCAATCCCAATGGACCCAAAGCCCTCCTCGTTCACTCCCACTGTAAACAATCCGAATGGACCCAAGCCCCTTCCCGTTCAGTCCCTCTGTACACAATCCCAATGGACCCAAACCCCTTCCCGTTCACTGCCTCTGTACCCAATCCCAAAGGACCCAAACCCCTTCCCGTTCACTCGTACTGTTCAGAATCCAAATGGGCCCAAACCCCTTCCCGTTCACCCCCACTGTACTCAATCCCAATGGAGCCAAACCCCTTCCCATTCACTCCCACTGTACACATTTCCAATGGACCCAACCCCTTCCCGTTCACTCCCACTGTACATAAACCCAATGGACCCAAACCCCTTCTCCCCACTGTACACAATCCCAATGGACCCAAACTCCTTCCCGTTCACTCCCGCTGTACATAAACCCAATGGACCCAAAGCCCTTCCCGTTTACCCCCCCTGTACACAATCCCAATGGAACCAAACCCCTTCCCGTTCACTTCCACTGTACACAATCCCAAAGGACACAGGCCCGTTCCCGTTCACTCCCACAGTACTCAATCCCAATAGACCCAAACCCCTTCCCATTCACTCACACTGTACACAATCCCAATGGGCCCAAACCCCTTCCCGTTCACCCCCACTGTACACAATCCCAATGGACCCAAACCCCTTCCCGTTCACTCCCACTGTACACAATCCCAATGATACCAAACCCCTTCCCGTTCACTCGCACTGTACACAATCCCAATGGACCCAAACCCGTTCCCGTTCACTCCCACTGTACACAATCCCAATGGACCCAAACCCCTTCCCATTCGCTCCCACTGTACACAATCTCAATGATGCCAAACCCCTTCCCGTTCACTCCCAATGTACACAATCCCAATGGCCTCAAACCGCTACCCGTTCACTCCCACTGTACACACTCCCAATGGACGCAAACCCCTTCCCGTTTACTCACACTGTACACAATCCCAATGGACCCAAACTCCTTCCCGTTCACTCCCACTGTACACAATCCCAGTGGATCCAAAAACCTTCCCGTCCGCTCCCACTTTACACAATCCCAATGGACCCAATCCCCTTCCCGTTCACTCCCTCTGTACCCAATCCCAAAGGGCCCAATCCCCTTCCCGTTCACTCCCACTGTACACAATCCCAATGGGCCCAAACACCTTCCCGTTCACTCCCACTGTACTCAATCCCAAAAGACCCAAACCCCTTCCCGTTCACTCTCACTGTACACAATCCCAATGGATTCAACCCCCTTCACGTTCTCTCCAACTGTTCAGAATCCCAATGGGCCCAAACCACTTCCCGTTCACTCCCAAATGTACTCAATACCAATGAACCCAAACCCCTTCCCGTTCACCCCCACTGTACATAATCCCAATGGACCAAACCCCTTCCCGTTCACGCCAACTGTACACAATCCCAATGGCCTCAAACCCCTACTCGTTCACTCCCACTGTGCACACTCCCAATGGACGCAAACCCCTTCCCGTCCACTCACACCGTACACAATCCCAATGGACCCAAACCCCTTCCTGTTCACTCCCACTGTACACAATCCCAGTGGATCCAAAAACCTTCCCGTCCACTCCCACTTTACACAATCCCAATGGACCCAATCCCCTTCCCGTTCACTCCCTCTGTACCGAATCCCAAAGGACCCACACCCCTTCCCGTTCTCTCCCACTGTACATAATCCCAATGGACCCAAACCACTTCCCGTTCACTCGTACTGTTCAGAGTCCCAAAGGACCCAAACCCCTTCCCGTTCACTCCCACTGTCCACAATCCTAATGGATTCATCCCCCTTCCCGTTCACTCCAACTGTACACAATCCCAAAGGACCCAGACCCGTTCCCGTTCACTCCCACAGTACTCAATCCCAATGGACCCAAACCCCTTCCCATTCACTTCCACTGTACACAATCCCAATGGACCCAAACCCCTTCCCGTTCACCCCCACTGTACACAATCCCAATGGACCCAAACCCCTTCCCGTTCACTCCCACAGCACACAATCCGAATGATACCAAACCCTTTCCCGTTCACCCCCACTGTACTCAAATCTCAATGGACCCAAACTCCTTCCCGTTCACTCCCACTGTACACAACCCCAATGGACCCAAATCCCTTCCCTTTCACTCCCACTGTCCACAATCCCAATGGACACAAAACCCTTCCCGTTCACTCCCACTGTACACAACCCCAATGGACTCAACCCATTCCCGATCACTCCCACTGTACACAATCCCAATGGACCCAAACCCCTTCCCCTTCACTTCCACTGTACACAATCCCGATGGACTCAACCCCGTCCCGTTTACTCCCACTATACACAATCCCAATGGACCCAAACCCCTTCCCGTTCACTCCCACTGTTCACAATCCCAATGGACCCAAACCCCTTCCCGTTCACTCCCACTCTACACGTTCCCAATGGACCAAAACCCCTTCCCGTTCGCTCCCACTGTACACAATCCCAATGGACCCACACCGCTTCCCGTTTACTCCCACTGTACACAATCCCAATGGACCCAAACCACTTCCCGTTCACTCCCACTGTACACAATCCCAATGATACCAAACCCTTTCCCGTTCACTCCCACTGTACTCAAACCCCAATGGACCCAAACCCCTTCCCGTTCGCTCCCACTGTACACAATCCCAATGGACCCAAACCTCTTCCCGTTCACTCCCAATGTACCCAATCCCAATGGACTCAAACCCCTCCTCGTTCACTCCCACTGTAAACAATCCGAATGGACCCAAGCCCCTTCCCGTTGAGTCCCTCTGTACACAATCCCAAAGGACCCAAACCCCTTCCAGTTCACTCGTACTGTTCAGAATCCAAATGGGCCCAAACACCTTCCCGTTCACCCCCACTGTACTCAATCCCAATGGAGCCAAACCCCTATCCATTCACTCCCACTGTACACAATTACAATGGACCCAACCACTTCCCGTTCACTCCCACTGTACATAAACCCAATGGACCCAAACCCCTTCGCCCCACTGTACACAATCCCAATGGACCCAAACTCCTTCCCGTTCACTCCCGCTGTACATAAACCCAATGGACCCAAAGCCCTTCCCGTTCACCCCCACTGTACACAATCCCAATGGACCCAAACCCCTCCTCGTTCACTCCCACTGTAAACAATCCGAATGGACCCAAGCCCCTTCCCGTTCAGTCCCTCTGTACACAATCCCAATGGACCCAAACCCCTTCCCGTTCACTCCCACTCTACACGTTCCCAATGGACCAAAACCCCTTCCCGTTCGCTCCCACTGTACACAATCCCAATGGACCCACACTGCTTCCCGTTTACTCCAACTGTACGCAATCCCAATGGACCCAAACCCCTTCCCGTTCGCTCCCACTGTCCACAATCCCAATGGACCCAAACCTCTTCCCGTTCACTCCCAATGTACCCAATCCCAATGGACCCAAACCCCTCCTCGTTCACTCCCACTGTACACAATCCCAATGGACCCAAACCCCTTCCCGTTCACTGCCTCTGTACCCAATCCCAAAGGACCCAAAACCCTTCCCGTTCACTCGTACTGTTCAGAATCCAAATGGGCCCAACCCCCTTCCCGTTCACCCCCACTGTACTCAATCCCAATGGAGCCAAACCCCTTCCCATTCACTCCCACTGTACACAATTCCAATGGACCCAACCACTTCCCGTTCACTCCCACTGTACATAAACCCAATGGACCCAAACCCCTTCCCCCCCACTGTACACAATCCCAATGGACCCAAACTCCTTCCCGTTCACTCCCGCTGTACATAAACCCAATGGACCCAAACCCCTTCCCGTGCACTTCCACTGTACACAATCCCAAAGGACCCAGACCCGTTCCCGTTCACTCCCACAGTACTCCATCCCAATGGACCCAAACCCCTTCCCATTCACTCCCACTGTACACAATCCCAATGGACCCAAACCCCTTCCCGTTCACCCCCACTGTACACAATCCAAATGATACCAAACCCCTTCCCGTTCACTCGCACTGTACACAATCCCAATGGACCCAAACCCCTTCCCGTTCACTCCCACTGTACACAATCCCAATGGACCCAAACCCCTTCCCATTCGCTCCCACTGTACACAATCTCAATGATACCAAACCCCTTCCCGTTCACTCCCACTGTACACAATCCCAATGGCCTCAAACCCCTACCCGTTCACTCCCACTGTACACACTCCCAATGGACGAAAACCCCTTCCCGTTCACTCACACTGTACACAATCCCAATGGACCCAAACTCCTTCCCGTTTACTCCCACTGTACACAACCCCAGTGGATCCAAAAACCTTCCCGTCCGCTCCCACTTTACACAATCCCAATGGACCCAATCTCCTTCCCGTTCACTCCCTCTGTACCTAATCCCAAAGGACCCAAATCCCTCCCCGTTCACTCCCACTGTACCCAATCACAATGGACCCAACCCCCTTCCCGTTCACTCCCTCAGTACCCAATCCTAAAGGGCACAAACCCCTTCCCGTTCACTCCCACTGTACACAATCCCAATGGGCCCAAACACCTTCCCGTTCACTCCCACTGTACTCAATCCCAAAAGAACCAAACCCCTTCCCGTTCACTCCCAATGTCCACAATCCCAATGGATTCAACCCCCTTCCCGTTCACTCCAACTGTTCAGAATCCCAATGGGCCCAAACCACTTCCCGTTCACTCCCAAATGTACTCAACACCAATGAACCCAAACCCCTTCCCGTTCACCCCTACTGTACACAATCCCAATGGACGAAACCCCTTCCCGTTCACGCCAACTGGACACAATCCCAATGGCCTCAAACCCCTACTCGTTCACTCCCACTGTGCACACTCCCAATGGACGCAAACCCCTTCCCGTCCACTCACACTCTACACAATCCCAATGGACCCAAACCCCTTCCCGTTCACTCCCACTGTACACAATCCCAGTGGATCCAAAAACCTTCCCGTCCACTCCCACTTTACACAATCCCAATGGACCCAATCCCCTTCCCGTTCACTCCCTCTGTACCTAATCCCAAAGGACCCACACCCCTTCCCGTTCTCTCCCACTGTACATAATCCCAATGGACCCAAACCACTTCCCGTTCACTCGTACTGTTCAGAGTCCCAATGGACCCAAACCCCTTCCCGTTCACTCCCACTGTACTCAATCCCAAAGGACCCAAACCCCTTCCCGTTCACTCCCACTGTCCACAATCCTAATGGTTTCAACCCCCTTCCCGTTCACTCCAACTGTACACAATCCCAAAGGACCCAGACCCGTTCCCGTTCACTCCCACAGTACTCAATCCCAATGGACCCAAACCCCTTCCCGTTCACTCACACTGTTCAGAATCCCAATGGACCCAAACCCCTTCCCGTTCACTCCCACTGTAGACAATCCCAATGGCGCCAAATCCTTTCCCGTTCACACCCACTGTGCACAATCCCAATGGACGCAAACCCCTTCCCGTTCAGTCCCACTGTAAACAATCCCAATGGAACCAAACCCTTTCCCGTTCACTCCCACTGTACTCAAATCTCAATGGACCCAAACTCCTTCCCGTTCACTCCCACTGGACACAACCCCAATGGACCCAAATCCCTTCCCTTTCACTCCCACTGTACACAATCCCAATGGACACAAACCCCTTCCCGTTCACTCCCACTGTACACAACCCCAATGGACTCAACCCATTCCCGATCACTCCCACTGTACACAATCCCAATGGACCCAAACCCCTTCCCCTTCACTTCCACTGTACACAATCCCAATGGACTCAACCCCGTCCCGTTTACTCCCACTGTACACAATCCCAATGGACCCAAACCCCTTCCCGTTCACTCCCACTGTTCACAATCCCAATGGACCCAAACCCCTTCCCGTTCACTCCCACTCTACACGTTCCCAATGGACCAAAACCCCTTCCCGTTCGCTCCCACTGTACACAATCCCAATGGACCCACACCGCTTCCTGTTTACTCCAACTGTACGCAATCCCAATGGACCCAAACCCCTTCCCGTTCGCTCCCACGGTACACAATCCCAATGGACCCAAACCTCTTCCCGTTCACTCCCAAAGTACCCAATCCCAATGGACCCAAACCCCTCCTCGTTCACTCCCACTGTACACAATCCCAATGGACCCAAACCCCTTCCCGTTCACTCCCACTGTACACAATCCCAATGATACCAAACCCCTTCCCGTTCACTCGCACTGTACACAATCCCAATGGACCCAAACCCATTCCCGTTCACTCCCACTGTACACAATCCCAATGGACCCAAACCCCTTCCCATTCGCTCCCACTGTACACAATCTCAATGATGCCAAACCCCTTCCCGTTCACTCCCAATGTACACAATCCCAATGGCCTCAAACCGCTACCCGTTCACTCCCACTGTACACACTCCCAATGGACGCAAACCCCTTCCCGTTTACTCACACTGTACACAATCCCAATGGACCCAAACTCCTTCCCGTTCACTCCCACTGTACACAATCCCAGTGGATCCAAAAACCTTCCCGTCCGCTCCCACTTTACACAATCCCAATGGACCCAATCCCCTTCCCGTTCACTCCCTCTGTACCCAATCCCAAAGGGCCCAATCCCCTTCCCGTTCACTCCCACTGTACACAATCCCAATGGGCCCAAACACCTTCCCGTTCACTCCCACTGTACTCAATCCCAAAAGACCCAAACCCCTTCCCGTTCACTCTCACTGTACACAATCCCAATGGATTCAACCCCCTTCACGTTCTCTCCAACTGTTCAGAATCCCAATGGGCCCAAACCACTTCCCGTTCACTCCCAAATGTACTCAATACCAATGAACCCAAACCCCTTCCCGTTCACCCCCACTGTACATAATCCCAATGGACCAAACCCCTTCCCGTTCACGCCAACTGTACACAATCCCAATGGCCTCAAACCCCTACTCGTTCACTCCCACTGTGCACACTCCCAATGGACGCAAACCCCTTCCCGTCCACTCACACCGTACACAATCCCAATGGACCCAAACCCCTTCCTGTTCACTCCCACTGTACACAATCCCAGTGGATCCAAAAACCTTCCCGTCCACTCCCACTTTACACAATCCCAATGGACCCAATCCCCTTCCCGTTCACTCCCTCTGTACCGAATCCCAAAGGACCCACACCCCTTCCCGTTCTCTCCCACTGTACATAATCCCAATGGACCCAAACCACTTCCCGTTCACTCGTACTGTTCAGAGTCCCAATGGACCCAAACCCCTTCCCGTTCACTCCCACTGTCCACAATCCTAATGGATTCATCCCCCTTCCCGTTCACTCCAACTGTACACAATCCCAAAGGACCCAGACCCGTTCCCGTTCACTCCCACAGTACTCAATCCCAATGGACCCAAACCCCTTCCCATTCACTTCCACTGTACACAATCCCAATGGACCCAAACCCCTTCCCGTTCACCCCCACTGTACACAATCCCAATGGACCCAAACCCCTTCCCGTTCACTCCCACAGCACACAATCCGAATGATACCAAACCCTTTCCCGTTCACCCCCACTGTACTCAAATCTCAATGGACCCAAACTCCTTCCCGTTCACTCCCACTGTACACAACCCCAATGGACCCAAATCCCTTCCCTTTCACTCCCACTGTCCACAATCCCAATGGACACAAAACCCTTCCCGTTCACTCCCACTGTACACAACCCCAATGGACTCAACCCATTCCCGATCACTCCCACTGTACACAATCCCAATGGACCCAAACCCCTTCCCCTTCACTTCCACTGTACACAATCCCGATGGACTCAACCCCGTCCCGTTTACTCCCACTATACACAATCCCAATGGACCCAAACCCCTTCCCGTTCACTCCCACTGTTCACAATCCCAATGGACCCAAACCCCTTCCCGTTCACTCCCACTCTACACGTTCCCAATGGACCAAAACCCCTTCCCGTTCGCTCCCACTGTACACAATCCCAATGGACCCACACCGCTTCCCGTTTACTCCCACTGTACACAATCCCAATGGACCCAAACCACTTCCCGTTCACTCCCACTGTACACAATCCCAATGATACCAAACCCTTTCCCGTTCACTCCCACTGTACTCAAACCCCAATGGACCCAAACCCCTTCCCGTTCGCTCCCACTGTACACAATCCCAATGGACCCAAACCTCTTCCCGTTCACTCCCAATGTACCCAATCCCAATGGACTCAAACCCCTCCTCGTTCACTCCCACTGTAAACAATCCGAATGGACCCAAGCCCCTTCCCGTTCAGTCCCTCTGTACACAATCCCAAAGGACCCAAACCCCTTCCAGTTCACTCGTACTGTTCAGAATCCAAATGGGCCCAAACACCTTCCCGTTCACCCCCACTGTACTCAATCCCAATGGAGCCAAACCCCTATCCATTCACTCCCACTGTACACAATTACAATGGACCCAACCACTTCCCGTTCACTCCCACTGTACATAAAACCAATGGACCCAAACCCCTTCGCCCCACTGTACACAATCCCAATGGACCCAAACTCCTTCCCGTTCACTCCCGCTGTACATAAACCCAATGGACCCAAAGCCCTTCCCGTTCACCCCCACTGTACACAATCCCAATGGACCCAAACCCCTCCTCGTTCACTCCCACTGTAAACAATCCGAATGGACCCAAGCCCCTTCCCGTTCAGTCCCTCTGTACACAATCCCAATGGACCCAAACCCCTTCCCGTTCACTCCCACTCTACACGTTCCCAATGGACCAAAACCCCTTCCCGTTCGCTCCCACTGTACACAATCCCAATGGACCCACACTGCTTCCCGTTTACTCCAACTGTACGCAATCCCAATGGACCCAAACCCCTTCCCGTTCGCTCCCACTGTCCACAATCCCAATGGACCCAAACCTCTTCCCGTTCACTCCCAATGTACCCAATCCCAATGGACCCAAACCCCTCCTCGTTCACTCCCACTGTAAACAATCCGAATGGACCAAAGCCCCTTCCCGTTCAGTCCCTCTGTACACAATCCCAATGGACCCAAACCCCTTCCCGTTCACTGCCTCTGTACCCAATCCCAAAGGACCCAAAACCCTTCCCGTTCACTCGTACTGTTCAGAATCCAAATGGGCCCAACCCCCTTCCCGTTCACCCCCACTGTACTCAATCCCAATGGAGCCAAACCCCTTCCCATTCACTCCCACTGTACACAATTCCAATGGACCCAACCACTTCCCGTTCACTCCCACTGTACATAAACCCAATGGACCCAAACCCCTTCCCCCCCACTGTACTCAATCCCAATGGAGCCAAACCCCTTCCCATTCACTCCCACTGTACACAATTCCAATGGACCCAACCACTTCCCGTTCACTCCCACTGTACTCAATCCCAAAAGACCCAAACCCCTTCCCGTTCACTCTCACTGTACACAATCCCAATGGATTCAACCCCCTTCACGTTCTCTCCAACTGTTCAGAATCCCAATGGGCCCAAACCACTTCCCGTTCACTCCCAAATGTACTCAATACCAATGAACCCAAACCCCTTCCCGTTCACCCCCACTGTACATAATCCCAATGGACCAAACCCCTTCCCGTTCACGCCAACTGTACACAATCCCAATGGCCTCAAACCCCTACTCGTTCACTCCCACTGTGCACACTCCCAATGGACGCAAACCCCTTCCCGTCCACTCACACCGTACACAATCCCAATGGACCCAAACCCCTTCCTGTTCACTCCCACTGTACACAATCCCAGTGGATCCAAAAACCTTCCCGTCCACTCCCACTTTACACAATCCCAATGGACCCAATCCCCTTCCCGTTCACTCCCTCTGTACCGAATCCCAAAGGACCCACACCCCTTCCCGTTCTCTCCCACTGTACATAATCCCAATGGACCCAAACCACTTCCCGTTCACTCGTACTGTTCAGAGTCCCAAAGGACCCAAACCCCTTCCCGTTCACTCCCACTGTCCACAATCCTAATGGATTCATCCCCCTTCCCGTTCACTCCAACTGTACACAATCCCAAAGGACCCAGACCCGTTCCCGTTCACTCCCACAGTACTCAATCCCAATGGACCCAAACCCCTTCCCATTCACTTCCACTGTACACAATCCCAATGGACCCAAACCCCTTCCCGTTCACCCCCACTGTACACAATCCCAATGGACCCAAACCCCTTCCCGTTCACTCCCACAGCACACAATCCGAATGATACCAAACCCTTTCCCGTTCACCCCCACTGTACTCAAATCTCAATGGACCCAAACTCCTTCCCGTTCACTCCCACTGTACACAACCCCAATGGACCCAAATCCCTTCCCTTTCACTCCCACTGTCCACAATCCCAATGGACACAAAACCCTTCCCGTTCACTCCCACTGTACACAACCCCAATGGACTCAACCCATTCCCGATCACTCCCACTGTACACAATCCCAATGGACCCAAACCCCTTCCCCTTCACTTCCACTGTACACAATCCCGATGGACTCAACCCCGTCCCGTTTACTCCCACTATACACAATCCCAATGGACCCAAACCCCTTCCCGTTCACTCCCACTGTTCACAATCCCAATGGACCCAAACCCCTTCCCGTTCACTCCCACTCTACACGTTCCCAATGGACCAAAACCCCTTCCCGTTCGCTCCCACTGTACACAATCCCAATGGACCCACACCGCTTCCCGTTTACTCCCACTGTACACAATCCCAATGGACCCAAACCACTTCCCGTTCACTCCCACTGTACACAATCCCAATGATACCAAACCCTTTCCCGTTCACTCCCACTGTACTCAAACCCCAATGGACCCAAACCCCTTCCCGTTCGCTCCCACTGTACACAATCCCAATGGACCCAAACCTCTTCCCGTTCACTCCCAATGTACCCAATCCCAATGGACTCAAACCCCTCCTCGTTCACTCCCACTGTAAACAATCCGAATGGACCCAAGCCCCTTCCCGTTCAGTCCCTCTGTACACAATCCCAAAGGACCCAAACCCCTTCCAGTTCACTCGTACTGTTCAGAATCCAAATGGGCCCAAACACCTTCCCGTTCACCCCCACTGTACTCAATCCCAATGGAGCCAAACCCCTATCCATTCACTCCCACTGTACACAATTACAATGGACCCAACCACTTCCCGTTCACTCCCACTGTACATAAAACCAATGGACCCAAACCCCTTCGCCCCACTGTACACAATCCCAATGGACCCAAACTCCTTCCCGTTCACTCCCGCTGTACATAAACCCAATGGACCCAAAGCCCTTCCCGTTCACCCCCACTGTACACAATCCCAATGGACCCAAACCCCTCCTCGTTCACTCCCACTGTAAACAATCCGAATGGACCCAAGCCCCTTCCCGTTCAGTCCCTCTGTACACAATCCCAATGGACCCAAACCCCTTCCCGTTCACTCCCACTCTACACGTTCCCAATGGACCAAAACCCCTTCCCGTTCGCTCCCACTGTACACAATCCCAATGGACCCACACTGCTTCCCGTTTACTCCAACTGTACGCAATCCCAATGGACCCAAACCCCTTCCCGTTCGCTCCCACTGTCCACAATCCCAATGGACCCAAACCTCTTCCCGTTCACTCCCAATGTACCCAATCCCAATGGACCCAAACCCCTCCTCGTTCACTCCCACTGTAAACAATCCGAATGGACCAAAGCCCCTTCCCGTTCAGTCCCTCTGTACACAATCCCAATGGACCCAAACCCCTTCCCGTTCACTGCCTCTGTACCCAATCCCAAAGGACCCAAAACCCTTCCCGTTCACTCGTACTGTTCAGAATCCAAATGGGCCCAACCCCCTTCCCGTTCACCCCCACTGTACTCAATCCCAATGGAGCCAAACCCCTTCCCATTCACTCCCACTGTACACAATTCCAATGGACCCAACCACTTCCCGTTCACTCCCACTGTACATAAACCCAATGGACCCAAACCCCTTCCCCCCCACTGTACACAATCCCAATGGACCCAAACTCCTTCCCGTTTACTCCCGCTGTACATAAACCCAATGGACCCAAACCCCTTCCCGTGCACTTCCACTGTACACAATCCCAAAGGACCCAGACCCGTTCCCGTTCACTCCCACAGTACTCCATCCCAATGGACCCAAACCCCTTCCCATTCACTCCCACTGTACACAATCCCAATGGACCCAAACCCCTTCCCGTTCACCCCCACTGTACACAATCCAAATGATACCAAACCCCTTCCCGTTCACTCGCACTGTACACAATCCCAATGGACCCAAACCCCTTCCCGTTCACTCCCACTGTACACAATCCCAATGGACCCAAACCCCTTCCCATTCGCTCCCACTGTACACAATCTCAATGATACCAAACCCCTTCCCGTTCACTCCCACTGTACACAATCCCAATGGCCTCAAACCCCTACCCGTTCACTCCCACTGTACACACTCCCAATGGACGAAAACCCCTTCCCGTTCACTCACACTGTACACAATCCCAATGGACCCAAACTCCTTCCCGTTTACTCCCACTGTACACAACCCCAGTGGATCCAAAAACCTTCCCGTCCGCTCCCACTTTACACAATCCCAATGGACCCAATCTCCTTCCCGTTCACTCCCTCTGTACCTAATCCCAAAGGACCCAAATCCCTCCCCGTTCACTCCCACTGTACCCAATCACAATGGACCCAACCCCCTTCCCGTTCACTCCCTCAGTACCCAATCCTAAAGGGCCCAAACCCCTTCCCGTTCACTCCCACTGTACACAATCCCAATGGGCCCAAACACCTTCCCGTTCACTCCCACTGTACTCAATCCCAAAAGAACCAAACCCCTTCCCGTTCACTCCCAATGTCCACAATCCCAATGGATTCAACCCCCTTCCCGTTCACTCCAACTGTTCAGAATCCCAATGGGCCCAAACCACTTCCCGTTCACTCCCAAATGTACTCAACACCAATGAACCCAAACCCCTTCCCGTTCACCCCTACTGTACACAATCCCAATGGACGAAACCCCTTCCCGTTCACGCCAACTGGACACAATCCCAATGGCCTCAAACCCCTACTCGTTCACTCCCACTGTGCACACTCCCAATGGACGCAAACCCCTTCCCGTCCACTCACACTCTACACAATCCCAATGGACCCAAACCCCTTCCCGTTCACTCCCACTGTACACAATCCCAGTGGATCCAAAAACCTTCCCGTCCACTCCCACTTTACACAATCCCAATGGACCCAATCCCCTTCCCGTTCACTCCCTCTGTACCTAATCCCAAAGGACCCACACCCCTTCCCGTTCTCTCCCACTGTACATAATCCCAATGGACCCAAACCACTTCCCGTTCACTCGTACTGTTCAGAGTCCCAATGGACCCAAACCCCTTCCCGTTCACTCCCACTGTACTCAATCCCAAAGGACCCAAACCCCTTCCCGTTCACTCCCACTGTCCACAATCCTAATGGTTTCAACCCCCTTCCCGTTCACTCCAACTGTACACAATCCCAAAGGACCCAGACCCGTTCCCGTTCACTCCCACAGTACTCAATCCCAATGGACCCAAACCCCTTCCCGTTCACTCACACTGTTCAGAATCCCAATGGACCCAAACCCCTTCCCGTTCACTCCCACTGTAGACAATCCCAATGGCGCCAAATCCTTTCCCGTTCACACCCACTGTGCACAATCCCAATGGACGCAAACCCCTTCCCGTTCAGTCCCACTGTAAACAATCCCAATGGAACCAAACCCTTTCCCGTTCACTCCCACTGTACTCAAATCTCAATGGACCCAAACTCCTTCCCGTTCACTCCCACTGGACACAACCCCAATGGACCCAAATCCCTTCCCTTTCACTCCCACTGTACACAATCCCAATGGACACAAACCCCTTCCCGTTCACTCCCACTGTACACAACCCCAATGGACTCAACCCATTCCCGATCACTCCCACTGTACACAATCCCAATGGACCCAAACCCCTTCCCCTTCACTTCCACTGTACACAATCCCAATGGACTCAACCCCGTCCCGTTTACTCCCACTGTACACAATCCCAATGGACCCAAACCCCTTCCCGTTCACTCCCACTGTTCACAATCCCAATGGACCCAAACCCCTTCCCGTTCACTCCCACTCTACACGTTCCCAATGGACCAAAACCCCTTCCCGTTCGCTCCCACTGTACACAATCCCAATGGACCCACACCGCTTCCTGTTTACTCCAACTGTACGCAATCCCAATGGACCCAAACCCCTTCCCGTTCGCTCCCACGGTACACAATCCCAATGGACCCAAACCTCTTCCCGTTCACTCCCAAAGTACCCAATCCCAATGGACCCAAACCCCTCCTCGTTCACTCCCACTGTAAACAATCCGAATGGACCAAAGCCCCTTCCCGTTCAGTCCCTCTGTACACAATTCCAATGGACCCAAACCCCTTCCCGTTCACTGCCTCTGTACCCAATCCCAAAGGACCCAAAACCCTTCCCGTTCACTCGTACTGTTCAGAATCCAAATGGGCCCAACCCCCTTCCCGTTCACCCCCACTGTACTCAATCCCAATGGAGCCAAACCCCTTCCCATTCACTCCCACTGTACACAATTCCAATGGACCCAACCACTTCCCGTTCACTCCCACTGTACATAAACCCAATGGACCCAAACCCCTTCCCCCCCACTGTACACAATCCCAATGGACCGAAACTCCTTCCCGTTCACTCCCGCTGTACAGAAACCCAATGGACCCAAACCCCTTCCCGTTCACTTCCACTGTACACAATCCCAAAGGACCCAGACCCGTTCCGGTTCACTCCCACAGTACTCAATCCCAATGGACCCAAACCCCTTCCCGTTCACTCCCACTGTACACAATCCCAATGGACCCAAACCCCTTCCCGTTCACCCCCACTGTACACAATCCCAATGGACCCAAACCCCTTCCCGTTCACTCCCACTGTACACAATCCCAATGGACCCAAACCCCTTCCCGTTCACCCCCACTGTACACAATCCCAATGGACCCAAACCCCTTCCCGTTCACTCCCACTGTACACAATCCCAATGGACCCAAACCCCTTCCCGTTCACTCCCACTGTACACAATCCCAATGGACCCAAACCCCTTCCCATTCGCTCGCACTGTACACAATCTCAATGATACCAAACCCCTTCCCGTTCACTCCCACTGTACACAATCCCAATGGCCTCAAACCCCTTCCCGTTCACTCCCACTGTACACACCCCCAATGGACGAAAACCCCTTCCCGTTCACTCACACTGTACACAATCCCAATGGACCCAAACTCCTTCCCGTTTACTCCCACTGTACACAATCCCAGTGGATCCAAAAACCTTCCCGTCCGCTCCCACTTTACACAATCCCAATGGACCCAATCTCCTTCCCGTTCACTCCCTCTCTACCTAATCCCAAAAGACCCAAATCCCTCCCCGTTCACTCCCACTGTACCCAATCACAATGGACCCAACCCCTTTCCCGTTCACTCCCTCAGTACCCAATCCCAAAGGGCCCAAACCCCTTCCCGTTCACTCCCACTGTGCACAATCCCAATGGGCCCAAACACCTTCCCGTTCACTCCCACTGTACTCAATCCCAAAAGACCTAAACCCCTTCCCGTTCACTCCCAATGTCCACAATCCCAATGGATTCAACCCCCTTCCCGTTCACTCCAACTGTTCAGAATCCCAATGGGCCCAAACCACTTCCCGTTCGCTCCCAAATGTACTCAACACCAATGAACCCAAACCCCTTCCCGTTCACCCCCACTGTTCACAATCCCAATGGACCCAAACCCCTTCCCGTTCACCCCCACTGTACACAATCCCAATGGACCAAACCCCTTCCCGTTCACGCCAACTGGACACAATCCCAATGGCCTCAAACCCCTACTCGTTCACTCCCACTGTACACAATCCCAATGGACCCAAACCCCTTCCCGTTCACTCTCACTGTACACACTCCCAATGGACGCAAACCCCTTCCCGTCCACTCACACTGTACACAATCCCAATGGACCCAAACCCCTTCCCGTTCACTCCCACTGTACACAATCCCAGTGGATCCAAAAACCTTCCCGTCCACTCCCACTTTACACAATCCCAATGGACCCAATCCCCTTCCCGTTCACTCCCTCTGTACCTAATCCCAAAGGACCCACACCCCTTCCCGTTCTCTCCCACTGTACATAATCCCAATGGACCCAAACCCCTTCCCGTTCACTCCCACTGTCCACAATCCTAATGGTTTCAACCCCCTTCCCGTTCACTCCAACTGTACACAATCCCAAAGGACCCAGACCCGTTCCCGTTCACTCCCACAGTACTCAATCCCAATGGACCCAAACCCCTTCCCGTTCACTCACACTGTGCACAATCCCAATGGACCCAAACTCCTTCCCGTTCACTCCCACTGTAGACAATCCCAATAGCGCCAAATCCTTTCCCGTTCACACCCACTGTGCACAATCCCAATGGACGCAAACCCCTTCCCGTTCAGTCCCACTGTAAACAATCCCAATGGAACCAAACCCTTTCCCGTTCACTCCCACTGTACTCAAATCTCAATGGACCCAAACTCCTTCCCGTTCACTCCCACTGTACACAACCCCAATGGACCCAAATCCCTTCCCTTTCACTCCCACTGTACACAATCCCAATGGACACAAACCCCTTCCCGTTCACTCCCACTGTACACAACCCCAATGGACTCAACCCATTCCCGATCACTCCCACTGTACACAATCCCAATGGACCCAAACCCCTTCCCCTTCACTTCCACTGTACACAATCCCAATGGACTCAACCCCGTCCCGTTTACTCCCACTGTACACAATCCCAATGGACCCAAACCCCTTCCCGTTCACTCCCACTGTTCACAATCCCAATGGACCCAAACCCCTTCCCGTTCACTCCCACTCTACACGTTCCCAATGGACCAAAACCCCTTCCCGTTCGCTCCCACTGTACACAATCCCAATGGACCCACACCGCTTCCTGTTTACTCCAACTGTACGCAATCCCAATGGACCCAAACCCCTTCCCGTTCGCTCCCACGGTACACAATCCCAATGGACCCAAACCTCTTCCCGTTCACTCCCAAAGTATCCAATCCCAATGGACCCAAACCCCTCCTCGTTCACTCCCACTGTAAACAATCCGAATGGACCCAAGCCCCTTCCCGTTCAGTCCCTCTGTACACAATCCCAATGGACCCAAACCCCTTCCCGGTCACTGCCTCTGTACCCAATCCCAAAGGACCCAAACCCCTTCCCGTTCACTCGTACTGTTCAGAATCCAAATGGGCCCAACCCCCTTCCCGTTCACCCCCACTGTACTCAATCCCAATGGAGCCAAACCCCTTCCCATTCACTCCCACTGTACAGAATTCCAATGGACCCAACCACTTTCCGTTCACTCCCACTGTACACCATCCCAATGGCCTCAAACCCCTTCCCGTTCACTCCCACAGTACACACTCCCAATGGACGAAAACCCCTTCCCGTTCACTCACACTGTACACAATCCCAATGGACCCAAACTCCTTCCCGTTTCTTCCCACTGTACACAATCCCAGTGGATCCAAAAACCTTCCCGTCCGCTCCCACTTTACACAATCCCAATGGACCCAATCTCCTTCCCGTTCACTCCCTCTCTACCTAATCCCAAAGGACCCAAATCCCTCCCCGTTCACTCCCACTGTACCCAATCACAATGGACCCAACCCCTTTCCCGTTCACTCCCTCAGTACCCAATCCCAAAGGGCCCAAACCCCTTCCCGTTCACTCCCACTGTACACAATCCCAATGGGCCCAAACACCTTCCCGTTCACTCCCACTGTACTCAATCCCAAAAGACCCAAACCCCTTCCCGTTCACTCCCAATGTCCACAATCCCAATGGATTCAACCCCCTTCCCGTTCACTCCAACTGTTCAGAATCCCAATGGGCCCAAACCACTTCCCGTTCACTCCCAAATGTACTCAACACCAATGAACCCAAACCCCTTCCCGTTCACCCCCACTGTTCACAATCCCAATGGACCCAAACCCCTTCCCGTTCACCCCCACTGTACACAATCCCAATGGACCAAACCCCTTCCCGTTCACGCCAACTGGACACAATCCCAATGGCCTCAAACCCCTACTCGTTCACTCCCACTGTACACAATCCCAATGGACCCAAACCCCTTCCCGTTCACTCTCACTGTACACACTCCCAATGGACGCAAACCCCTTCCCGTCCACTCACACTGTACACAATCCCAATGGACCCAAACCCCTTCCCGTTCACTCCCACTGTACACAATCCCAGTGGATCCAAAAACCTTCCCGTCCACTCCCACTTTACACAATCCCAATGGACCCAATCCCCTTCCCGTTCACTCCCTCTGTACCTAATCCCAAAGGACCCACACCCCTTCCCGTTCTCTCCCACTGTACATAATCCCAATGGACCCAAACCCCTTCCCGTTCACTCCCACTGTCCACAATCCTAATGGTTTCCACCCCCTTCCCGTTCACTCCAACTGTACACAATCCCAAAGGACCCAGACCCGTTCCCGTTCACTCCCACAGTACTCAATCCCAATGGACCCAAACCCCTTCCCGTTCACTCACACTGTTCACAATCCCAATGGACCCAAACTCCTTCCCGTTCACTCCCACTGTAGACAATCCCAATAGCGCCAAATCCTTTCCCGTTCACACCCACTGTGCACAATCCCAATGGACGCAAACCCCTTCCCGTTCAGTCCCACTGTAAACAATCCCAATGGAACCAAACCCTTTCCCGTTCACTCCCACTGTACTCAAATCTCAATGGACCCAAACTCCTTCCCGTTCACTCCCACTGTACACAACCCCAATGGACCCAAATCCCTTCCCTTTCACTCCCACTGTACACAATCCCAATGGACACAAACCCCTTCCCGTTCATTCCCACTGTACACAACCCCAATGGACTCAACCCATTCCCGATCACTCCCACTGTACACAATCCCAATGGACCCAAACCCCTTCCCCTTCACTTCCACTGTACACAATCCCAATGGACTCAACCCCGTCCCGTTTACTCCCACTGTACACAATCCCAATGGACCCAAACCCCTTCCCGTTCACTCCCACTGTTCACAATCCCAATGGACCCAAACCCCTTCCCGTTCACTCCCACTCTACACGTTCCCAATGGACCAAAACCCCTTCCCGTTCGCTCCCACTGTACACAATCCCAATGGACCCACACCGCTTCCTGTTTACTCCAACTGTACGCAATCCCAATGGACCCAAACCCCTTCCCGTTCGCTCCCACGGTACACAATCCCAATGGACCCAAACCTCTTCCCGTTCACTCCCAAAGTACCCAATCCCAATGGACCCAAACCCCTCCTCGTTCACTCCCACTGTAAACAATCCGAATGGACCCAAGCCCCTTCCCGTTCAGTCCCTCTGTACACAATCCCAATGGACCCAAACCCCTTCCCGGTCACTGCCTCTGTACCCAATCCCAAAGGACCCAAACCCCTTCCCGTTCACTCGTACTGTTCAGAATCCAAATGGGCCCAAACCCCTTCCCGTTCACCCCCACTGTACTCAATCCCAATGGAGCCAAACCCCTTCCCATTCACTCCCACTGTACAGAATTCCAATGGACCCAACCACTTCCCGTTCACTCCCACTGTACACAACCCCAATGGACTCAACCCATTCCCGATCACTCCCACTGTACACAATCCCAATGGACCCAAACCCCTTCCCCTTCACTTCCACTGTACACAATCCCAATGGACTCAACCCCGTCCCGTTTACTCCCACTGTACACAATCCCAATGGACCCAAACCCCTTCCCGTTCACTCCCACTGTTCACAATCCCAATGGACCCAAACCCCTTCCCGTTCACTTCCACTGTACACAATCCCAATGGACTCAACCCCGTCCCGTTTACTCCCACTGTACAGAATTCCAATGGACCCAACCGCTTCCCGTTCACTCCCACTGTACATAAACCCAATGGACCCAAACCCCTTCCCCCCCCACTGTACACAATCCCAATGGACCCAAACTCCTTCCCGTTCACTCCCGCTGTACATAAACCCAATGGACCCAAAACCCTTCCCGTTCACCCCTACTGTACACAATCCCAATGGACCCAAACCCCTCCTCGTTCACTCCCACTGTAAACAATCCGAATGCACCGAAGCCCCTTCCCGTTCAGTCCCTCTGTACACAATCCCAATGGACACAAACCCCTTCCTGTTCACTCCCACTCTACACGTTCCCAATGGACCAAAACCCCTTCCGGTTCGCTCCCACTGTACACAATCCCAATGGACCCACACCGCTTCCCGTTTACTCCAACTGTACGCAATCCCAATGGACCCAAACCCCTTCCCGTTCGCTCCCACTGTACACAATCCCAATCGACCCAAACCTCTTCCCGTTCACTCCCAATGTAACCAATCCCAATGGACCCAAACCCCTCCTCGTTCACTCCCACTGTAAACAATCCGAATGGACCCAAGCCCCTTCCCATTCAGTCCCTCTGTACACAATCCCAATGGACCCAAACCCCTTCCCGTGCACTGCCTCTGTACCCAATCCCAAAGGATCCAAACCCCTTCCCGTTCACTCGTACTGTTCAGAATCCAAATGGGCCCAAACCCCTTCCCGTTCACCCCCACTGTACTCAATCCCAATGGAGCCAAACCCCTTCCCATTCACTCCCACTGTACACAATTCCAATGGACCCAACCACTTCCCGTTCACTCCCACTGTACATAAACCCAATGGACCCAAACACCTTCCCCCCACTGTTCACAATCCCAATGGACCCAAACTCCTTCCCGTTCATTCCCGCTGTACATAAACCCAATGGACCCAAAGCCCTTCCCGTTCACCCCCACTGTACACAATCCCAATGGACCCAAACCCCTTCCCGTTCACTTCCACTGTACACAATCCCAAAGGACCCAGACCCGTTCCCGTTCACTCCCACAGTACTCAATCCCAATGGACCCAAACCCCTTCCCATTCACTCCCACTGTACACAATCCCAATGGACCCAACCCCCTTCCCGTTCACCCCCACTGTACACAATCCCAATGGACCCAAACCCCTTTCCGTTCACTCCCACTGTACACAATCCCAATGATACCAAACCCCTTCCCGTTCACTCGCACTGTACACAATCCCAATGGCCTCAAACCCCTACCCGTTCACTCCCACTGTACACACTCCCAATGGACGCAAAACCCTTCCCGTTTACTCACACTGTACACAATCCCAATGGACCCAAACTCCTTCCCGTTCACTCCCACTGTACACAATCCCAGTGGATCCAAAAACCTTCCCGTCCGCTCCCACTTTACACAATCCCAATGGTCCCAATCCCCTTCCCGTTCACTCCCTCTGTACCCAATCCCAAAGGACCCAAATCCCTCCCCGTTCACTCCCACTGTACACAATCCCATTGGGCCCAAAAACCTTCCCGTTCACTCCCACTGTACTCAATCCCAAAAGACCCAAACCCCTTCCCGTTCACTCCCAATGTCCACAATCCCAATGGATTCAACCCCCTTCCCGTTCACTCCAACTGTTCAGAATCCCAATGGGCCCAAACCACTTCCCGTTCACTCCCAAATGTACTCAATACCAATGAACCCAAACCCCTTCCCGTTCACCCCCACTGTACACAATCCCAATGGACGAAACCCCTTCCCGTTCACGCCAACTGTACACAATCCCAATGGCCTCAAACCCCTACTCGTTCACTCCCACTGTGCACACTCCCAATGGACGCAAACCCCTTCGCGTCCACTCACACTGTACACAATCCCAATGGACCCAAACCCCTTCCCGTTCACTCCCACTGTACACAATCCCAGTGGATCCAAAAACCTTCCCGTCCACTCGCACTTTACACAATCCCAATGGACCCAATCCCCTTCCCGTTCACTCCCTCTGTACCTAATCCCAAAGGACCCACACCCCTTCCCGTTCTCTCCCACTGTACACAATCCCAATGGACCCAAACCCCTTCCCGTTCACTCCCACTGTACTCAATCCCAAAGGACCCAAACCCCTTCCCGTTTACTCCCACTGTCCACAATCCTAATGGATTCAACCCCATTCCCGTTCATTCCAACTGTACACAATCCCAAAGGACCCAGACCCGTTCCCGTTCACTCCCACAGTACTCAATCCCAATGGACCCAAACCCCTTGCCATTCACTCCCACTGTACACAATCCCAATGGACCCAAACCCCTTCCCGTTCACCCCCACTGTACACAATCCCAATGGACCCAAACCCCTTCCCGTTCACTCCCACTGTACACAATCCCAATGATACCAAACCCCTTCCCGTTCACTCGCACTGTACACAATCCCAATGGACCCAAACCCGTTCCCGTTTACTCCCACTGTACACAATCCCATTGGACCCAAACCCCTTCCCATTCGCTACCACTGTACACAATCTCAATGATACCAAACCCCTTCCCGTTCACTCCCACTGTACACATTCCCAATGGCCTCAAACCCCTACCCGTTCACTCCCACTGTACACACTCCCAATGGACGCAAACCCCTTCCCGTTCACTCACACTGTACACAGTCCCAATGGACCCAATGTCCTTCCCGTTAACTCCCACTGTACACAATCCCAGTGGATCCAAAAACCTTCCCGTCCACTCCCACTTTACACAATCCCAATGGACCCAATCCCCTTCTCGTTCACTCCCTCTGTACCTAATCCCAAAGGACCCAAATCCCTTCCCGTTCACTCCCACTGTACACAATCCCAATGGATCCAACCCCCTTCCCGTTCACTCCCACTGTCCACAATCCCAAAAGACCCAAACCCCTTCCCGTTCACTCCCAATGTCCACAATCCCAATGGATTCAACCCCCTTCCCGTTCACTCCAACTGTTCAGAATCCCAATGGGCCCAAACCACTTCCCGTTCACTCCCAAATGTACTCAATACTAATGAACCCAAACCCCTTCCCGTTCACCCCCACTGTACACAATCCCAATGGACCAAACCCCTTCCCGTTCACGCCAACTGGACACAATCCCAATGGCCTCAAACCCCTACTCGTTCACTCCCACTGTGCACACTCCCAATGGACGCAAACCCCTTCGCGTCCACTCACACTGTACACAATCCCAATGGACCCAAACCCCTTCCCGTTCACTCCCACTGTACACAATCCCAGTGGATCCAAAAACCTTCCCGTCCACTCCCACTTTACACAATCCCAATGGACCCAATCCCCTTCCCGTTCACTCCCTCTGTACCTAATCCAAAAGGACCCACACCCCTTCCCGTTCTCTCCCACTGTACATAATCCCAATGTAACCAAACCACTTCCCGTTCACTCGTACTGTTCAGAGTCCCAATGGACCCAAACCCCTTCCCGTTCACTCCCACTGTACTCAATCCCAAAGGACCCAAACCCCTTCCCGTTCACTCCCACTGTCCACAATCCTAATGGATTCAACCCCATTCCCGTTCACTCCAACTGTAAACAATCCCAAAGGACCCAGACCCGTTCCCGTTCACTCCCACAGTACTCAATCCCCATGGACCCAAACCCCTTGCCATTCACTCCCACTGTACACAATCCCAATGGACCCAAACCCCTTCCCGTTCACCCCCACTGTACACAATCCCAATGGACCCAAACCCCTTCCCGTTCACTCCCACTGTACACAATCCCAATGATACCAAACCCCTTCCCGTTCACTCGCACTGTACACAATCCCAATGGACCCAAACCCGTTCCCGTTCACTCCCACTGTACACAATCCCAATGGACCCAAACCCCTTCCCATTCACTCCCACTGTACACAATCTCAATGATACCAAACCCCTTCCCGTTCACTCCCACTGTACACAATCCCAATGGCCTCAAACCCCTACCCGTTCACTCCCACTGTACACACTCCCAATGGACGCAAACCTCTTCCCGTTCACTCACACTGTACACAATCCCAATGGACCCAATCTCCTTCCCGTTCACTCCCACTGTACACAATCCTAGTGGATCCAAAAACCTTCCCGTCCACTCCCACTTTACACAATCCCAATGGACCCAATCCCCTTCCCGTTCACTCCCTCTGTACCTAATCCCAAAGGACCCAAATCCCTTCCCGTTCACTCCCACTGTACACAATCCCAATGGATCCAACCCCCTTCCCGTTCACTCCCACTGTCCACAATCCCAATGGATTCAAACCCCTTCCCGTTCACTCCAACTGTTCAGAATCCCAATGGGCCCAAACCCCTTCCCGTGCATTCCCAAATGTACTCAATACCAATGGACCCAAAACCCTTCCCGTTCACCCCTACTGTACACAATCCCAATGGACCAAACCCCTTCCCGTTCACGCCAACTGTACACAATCCCAATGGCCTCAAACCCCTACTCGTTCACTCCCACTGTGCACACTCCCAATGGACGCAAACCCCTCCCCGTCCACTCACACTGTACACAATCCCAATGGACCCAAACCCCTTCCCGTTCACTCCCACTGTACACAATCCCAGTGGATCCAAAAACCTTCCCGTCCTCTCCCACTTTACACAATCCCAATGGACCCAATCCCTTTCCCGTTCACTCACTCTGTACCTAATCCCAAAGGACCCACACCCCTTCCCGTTCTCTCCCACTGTACACAATCCCAATGGATCCAAACCCCTTCCCGTTCACACCCACTGTACATAATCCCAATGGACCCAAACCACTTCCCGTTCACTCCTACTGTTCAGAGTGCCAATGGACCCAAACCCCTTCCCGTTCACTCCCACTGTACTCAATCCCAAAGGACCAAAACCCCTTCCCGTTCACTCCCACTGTCCACAATCCTAATGGATTCAAACCCCTTCCCGTTCACTCCAACTGTTCAGAATCCCAATGGGCCCAAACCCCTTCCCGTTCACCCCCACTGTACACAATCCCAAAGGACCCAAACCCCTTCCCGTTCACTCCCACTGTACACAATCCCAATGGATTCAACCCCCTTCCCGTTCGCTCCTACTGTACACAATCCCAATGGTCTCAAACCCTTTCCCGTTCACTGCCACTGTTCACAATTCCATTAGACCCAAACCCCTTCCCGTTCGCTCCCACTGTGCACAATCCCAATGGACACAAACCCCTTCCCGTTCACTCCCACTTTACACAATCCCAATGGATTTAAACCCCTTCCCGTTCACTCATCTGTAGACAATCCCAGTGGATTCAAACACGTTCCCGTCCACTCCGACTTTACACAATCCCAATGGACCCAATCCCCTTCCCGTTCACTCCCACTGTACACAATCTCAATGGACCCACACCCCTTCCCGTTCACTCCCACTGTACACAATCCCAATGGACCCAAAACCCTTCCCGTTCACTCCCACTGAACACAATCCCAATGGACCCAAACACTTCCCCGTTCACTCCCACTGTAGACAATCCCAATGGACACAAACACCTTCCCGTTCGCTCCCACTGTATACAATCCCAATGGACTCAAACCGCTTCCCGTTCACTTCCACTGTACTCAATCCCAATGGACCCAAACCCTTTCCCGTTCACTCCCGCTGTACACAATCCCAATGGATCCCAAACCGTTCCCATTCACTACCACTTTACATAATCCCAATGGACTCAACGCCCTTCCCGTTCGCTCCTACTGTACACAATCCCAATGGATTTAAACCCCTTCCCGTTCACTCCCACTGTGCACAATCCCAATGGACCCAAACCCCTTCCCGTTCACTTCCACTGTACACAATCCCAATGGAACCAAACCCCTTCCCGTTCACTCCCACTGTACACGATACCAATGGACTCAAACCCCTTCCCGTTCACTCCCATTGTACACAATCCCAATGGACTCAAACACCTTCCCGTTCACTCCCACTGTGCACAATCCCAATGGACCTCAAAACCTTCCCGTTCACTTCCACTGGACATAATACAAATGGACCCAAACCCCTTCCCGTTCACTCCCACTGTACACAATCCCAATGGACCCAAACCCCTTCCCGTTCACTCCCACTGTACACAATCCCAATGGACCCAAACCCCTTCCCGTTCACTCCCACTGTACACAATCCCAGTGGAACCAAACCCCTGCCCGTTCACTCCCACTGATCACAATCCCAATGGACCCAAACCCCTTCCCGTTCACTCCCACCGTACACAATCCCAATGGACCCAAACCCCTTCCCGTTCACTCCCACTGTACACAATCCCAATGGACCCAAACCCCTTCCCGTTCACTCTCACTGTACACAATCCCAATGGACCCAAACCCTTTCCCGTTCAGTCCCATTCTGCACAATCACAATGGACCCAAACCCCTTCCCGTTCACTCCCACTGTACACAATCCCAATGGACCCAAACCCCTTCCCGTTCACTCTCACTGTACACAATCCCAATGGACCCAAACCACTTCCCGTTCACTCCTACTGTACACAATCCCAATGGACCCAAACCCCTTCCCGTTCACTCTCACTGTACACAATCCCAATGGACCCAAACCCCTTCCCGTTCACTCCTACTGTACACTCTCTCAATGGACCTAAACCCCTTCACATTCACTCCCACTGTACTCAATCCCAATGCACCCAAACCCCTTACTGTTCCCGCCCACTGTACACAATTCAAAGAACACAAATGCTTTCCTGTTCACTCCCACTGTTCAAAATCCCAATGGACCCAAACCACTTCCCGTTCACTCCCACTGTGCACAACCCCAATGGACCCAAACCACTTCCCGTTCACTTCCACTGTTCACAATTCCAATGGACCCAAACCCCTTCCCCTTCACTCCCACTGTACACAATCCCAATGGACCCAAATCTCTTCCCGTTCACTCCCACTGTTCACGATCCCAATGGACCAAAACCCCTTGTCGTTCACTCCCACTCTACACGTTCCCAATGGACCCAAACCCCTTCCCGTTCGCTCCCACTGTACATAATCCCAATGGTTCCACACCTCTTCCCGTTCACTCCCACTGTACGCAATCCCAATGGACCCAAACCCCTTCCCGTTCGCTCCCACAGTACACAAACCCAATGGACCCAAACCTCTTCCCGTTCACTCCCTTTGTACCCAATCCCAGTGGACCCAAACCCCTCCTCCTTCACTCCCACTGTAAACAATCCGAATGGAACCAAGCCCCTTCCCGTTCAGTCCCTCTGTACACAATCCCAATGGACCCAAACCCTTTCCTGTTCACTCCCACTGTACACAATCCCAATGGACCCAAACCCCTTCCCGTTCACTCCCTCTGTACCGAATCCCAATGGACCCAAACCCCTTCCCGTTCACTCGTACTGTTCAGAATCCAAATGGACCCAAACTCCTTCCCGTTCAATCGCGCTGTACATAAAACCAATGGACCCAAAGCCCTTCCCGTTCACCCCCACTGTACACAATCCCAATGGACCCAAACCCCTTCCCGTTCACTTCCACTGTACACAATCCCAAATAACCCAGACCCGTTCCCGTTCACTCCCACAGTACTCAATCCCAATGGACCCAAATCCCTTCTCATTCACTCCCACTGTACACAATCCCAATGGACCCAAACCCCTTCCCGTTCACCCCCACTGTACACTATCCCAATGGACCCAAACCCCTTCCCGTTCACTCCCACTGTACACAATCCCAATGATACCAAACCCCTTCCCGTTCACTCGCACTGTACGCAATCCCAATGGACCCAACCCCGTTTCCGTTCACTCCCACTGTACACGATCTCAATGATACGAAACCCCTTCCCGTTCACTCCCACTGTACACAATCCCAATGGCCTCAAACCCCTACCCGTTCACTCCCACTGTACACACTCCCAATGGACGCAAACCCCTTCCCGTTCACTCACACTGTACACAATCCCAATGGACCCAAACTCCTTCCCGTTCACTCCCACTGTACACAATCCCAGTGGATCCAAAAACCTTCCCGTCCACTCCCACTTTACACAATCCCAATGGACCGAATCGCCTTCCCGTTCACTCCCTCTGTACCTAATCCCAAAGGACCCAAACCCCTTCCCGTTCACTCCCACTGTACTCAATCCCAAAGGACCCAATCCTCTTCACGTTCACTCCCACTGTCCACAATCCCAATGGATTCAACCCCCTTCCCGTTCACTCCAACTGTTCAGAATCCCAATGGGCCCAAACACCTTCCCGTTCACTCCCAAATGTACTCAATACCAATGGACCCAAACCCCTTCCCGTTCACCCCCACTGTACACAATCCCAATGGACCAAACCCCTTCCGGTTCACTCCCACTGTACACAAATCCAATGGCCTCAAACCCTTTCCCGTTCACTCCCACTGTGCACACTCCCAATGGACGCAAACCCCTTCCCGTCCACTCACACTGTACACAATCCCAATGGACCCAAACCCCTTCCCGTTCACTCCCACTGTACACAATCCCAGTGGATCCAAAAACCTTCCCGTTCACTCCCTCTGTACACAATCCCAATGATACCAAACCCCTTCCCGTTCACTCGCACTGTACGCAATCCCAATGGACCCAACCCCGTTTCCGTTCACTCCCACTGTACACGATCTCAATGATACGAAACCCCTTCCCGTTCACTCCCACTGTACACAATCCCAATGGCCTCAAACCCCTACCCGTTCACTCCCACTGTACACACTCCCAATGGACGCAAACCCCTTCCCGTTCACTCACACTGTACACAATCCCAATGGACCCAAACTCCTTCCCGTTCACTCCCACTGTACTCAATCCCAAAGGACCCAATCCTCTTCACGTTCACTCCCACTGTCCACAATCCCAATGGATTCAACCCCCTTCCCGTTCACTCCAACTGTTCAGAATCCCAATGGGCCCAAACACCTTCCCGTTCACTCCCAAATGTACACAATCCCAATGGACCAAACCCCTTCCGGTTCACTCCCACTGTACACAAATCCAATGGCCTCAAACCCCAACCCGTTCACTCCCACTGTGCACACTCCCAATGGACGCAAACCCCTTCCCGTCCACTCACACTGTACACAATCCCAATGGACCCAAACCCCTTCCCGTTCACTCCCACTGTACACAATCCCAGTGGATCCAAAAACCTTCCCGTCCACTCCCACTTTACACAATCCCAATGGACCCAATCCCCTTCCCGTTCACTCCCTCTGTACCTAATCCCAAAGGACCCAAACCCCTTCCCGTTCTCTTCCACTGTACACAATCCCAATGGATCCAAACCCCTTCCCGTTCACACCCACTGTACATAATCCCAATGGACCCAAACCACTTTCCGTTCACTCGTACTGTTCAGGGTCCCAATGGACCCAAACCCCTTCCCGTTCACTCCCACTGTACTCAATCCCAAAGGACCCAAACCCCTTCCCGTTCACTCCCACTGTCCACAATCCTAATGGATACAACCCCCTTCGCGTTCACTCTCACTGTACACAATCCCAAAGGACCCAAACCGCTTCCCGTTCACTCCCACTGTACAGCATCCCAATGGATTCAACCTCCTTCCCGTTCGCTCCTACTGTACACAGTCCCAATGGACTCAAACCCTTTCCAGTTCACGGCCACTGTTCACAATCCCAATGACCCAAACCCCTTCCCGTTCGCTCCCACTGTACACAACCCCAATCAATCTAAACCCCTTCCCGTTCACTCCCACTGTACACAATCCCAATGGACTCAAACCCCTTCCCGTTCACTCCCCCTGTACACAATCCCAATGGAATCAAACCCCTTCCCGTTCACTCACACTGTAGACAATCCCAATGGAACCAAACCCCTTCCCGTTCACTCCCATTTTACACAATCCCAGTGGATTCAAACACGTTCCCGTCCCCTCCGACTTTACACAATCCCAATGGACCCAATCCCCTTCCCGTTCACTCCAACTGAACACAATTCCAATGGTCCCAAACCCCTTCCCGTTCACTCCCACTGCACACAATCCCAATGGACCCAAACACTTTCCCGTTCACTCCCGCTGTACTCAAACCCAATGGACCCAAACCCTTTCCCTTTCACTCACACTGTACACAATTCCAATGGACTCAAACCCCTTCCCGTTCACTCCCACTGTACACCATCCCAATGGACCCAAACCCCTTCCCGTTCACTCCCACTGTACACAATCCCAATGGACTCAAACACCTTCCCGTTCACTTCCACTGTACATAATCCAAATGGACCCAAATCCCTTTACGTTCACTCCCACTGTACACAATACCAGTGGAACCAAACCCCTCCCCGTTCACTCCCACTGATTACAATCCCAATGGACCTCAAAACCTTCCCGTTCACTTCCACTGTACATAATCCAAAAGGACCCAAATCCCTTTACGTTCACTCCCACTGTACACAATCCCAATGGACCCAAACACCTTCCCATTCGCTCCCACTGTACACAATCCCAATGGGCCCAAACACATTCCCGTTCACTCCCACTGTACTCAATCCCAAAGGACCCAAACCCCTTCCCGTTCACTCCCACTGTCCACAATCCCAATGGATTCAACCCCCTTCCCGTTCACTCCAACTGTTCAGAATCTCAATGGGCCAAAACCCCTTCCCGTTCATCCCCACTGTACACAATCCCAATGGACCAAACCCCTTCCCGTTCACACCAACTGTACACAATCCCAATGGCCTCAAACCCCTACTCGTTCACTCCCACTGTGCACACTCCCAATGGACGCAAACCCCTTCCCGTCCACTTACACTGTACACAATCCCAATGGACGCAAACCCCTTCCCGTTCACTCCCACTGTACACAATCCCAGTGGATCCAAAAACCTTCCCGTCCACTCCCACTTTACACAATCCCAATGGACCCAATCCCCTTCCCGTCACTCCCTCTGTACCTAATCCCAAATGACCCACACCCCTTCCCATTCTCTCCCACTGTACACAATCCCAATGGATCCAAACCCCTTCCCGTTCACACCCACTGTACATAACCCCAATGGACCCAAACCACTTCCCGTTCACTCGTACTATTCAGAGTCCCAATTGACCCAAACCCCTTCCCGTTCTCTCCCACTGTACTCAATCCCAAAGGACCCAAACCCCTTCCCGTTCACTCCCACTGTCCACAATCCTAATGGATCCAACCCCCTTCCCGTTCACTCCAACTGTACACAATCCCAAAGGACCCAAACCCCTTCCCGTTCACTCCCACTGTACACAATCCCAATGGATTCAACCCCCTTCCCGTTCGCTCCTACTGTACACAATCCCAATGGACTCAAACCCTTTCCCGTTCACTGCCACTGTTCACAATCCCAATGGACCCAAACCCCTTCCCGTTCGCTCCCACTGTGCACAATCCCAATGGACTCAAACCCCTTCCCGTTCACTCCCACTGAACACAATCCCAATGGATTCAAACCCCTTCCCCTTCACCCACACTGTAGACAATACAAATGGAACCAAACCCCTTCCCGTTCACTCCCATTGTACACAATCCCAGTGGATTCAAACACGTTCCCGTCCACTCCGACTTTACACAATCCCAATGGACCCAATCCCCTTCCCGTTCACTCCCACTGTACACATACCCAATGGACCCACACCCCTCCCCGTTCACTCCCTCTATACACAATCCCAATGGACCCAAACCCCTTCCTGTTCACTCCCACTGAACACAATCCCAATGGACCCAAACACTTTCCCGTTCACTCCCGCTGTACTCAATTCCAATGGACCCAAACCCTTTCCCGTTCACTCACACTGTACACAATCCCAATGGACTCAAACCCCTTCCCGTTGAATCCCACTGTACACCATCCCAATGGACCCAAACCCTTTCCCGTTCACTCCCGCTGTACTCCATCCCAATGTACCCACACCCCTTCCCGTTCACTCCCACTGTACACAATCCCAATGGACACAAACACCTTCCCGTTCACTCCCACTGTATACAATCCCAATGGACTCAAACCGCTTCCCGTTCACTCCCACTGTACTCAATCCCAATGGACCCAAACCCTTTCCCGTTCACTCCCGCTGTACACAATCCCAATGGATCCAAAACCGTTCCCATTCACTACCACTGTACACAATCCCAATGGACTCAACGCCCTTGCCGTTCGCTCCTACTGTACACAATCCCAATGGATTTAAACCCCTTCCCGTTCACTCCCACTGTGCACAATCCCAATGGATCCAAACCCCTTCCCGTTCACTTCCACTGTACACAATCCCAATGGAACCAAACCCCTTCCCGTTCACTCCCACTGTACACAATCCCAATGGACCTCAAAACCTTCCCGTTCACTTCCAGTGTACATAATCCAAATGGACCCAAACCTTCAACACCTTCCCGTTCACTCCCACTGTGCACAATCCCAATGGATTTAAACCCCTTCCCGTTCACTCCCACTGTACACAATCTCAGTGGAACCAAACCCCCTCCCCGTTCACTCCCACTGATCACAATCCCAATGGACCCAAACCCCTTCCCGTTCACTCCCACCGTACACAATCCCAATGGACCGAAACCCCTTCCCGTTCACTCCTACTGTACACACTCTCAATGGACCTAAACCCCTTCACATTCACTCCCACTGTACTCAATCCCAATGCACCCAAAACCCTTACTGTTCCCGCCCACTGTACACAATTCCAAAGAACACAAATGCCTTCCTGTTCACTCCCACTGTTCAAAATCCCAATGGACCCAAACCCCTTCTCGTTCACGCCCACTGTACACAATCCAAATGGACCCAAACCACTTCCCGTTCACTTCCACTGTTCACAATTCCAATGGACCCAAACCTCTTCCCCTTCACTCCCACTGTACACAATTCCAATGGACCCAAATCTCTTCCCGTTCACTCCCACTGTTCACAATCCCAATGGACCCAAACCCCTTCCCGTTCACTCCCACTCTACACGTTCCCAATGGACCCAAACCCATTCCCATTCGCTCCCACTGTACATAATCCCAATGGTTCCACACCACTTCCCGTTCACTCCCACTGTACGCAATCCCAATGGACCCAAACCCCTTCCCGTTCGCTCCAACTGTACACAAACCCAATGGACCCAAACCTCTTCCCGTTCACTCCCATTGTACCCAATCCCAGTGGACCCAAACCCCTCCTCGTTCACTCCCACTGTAAACAATCCGAATGGACCCAAGCCCCTTCCCGTTCAGTCCCTCTGTACACAATCCCAATGGACCCAAACCCTTTCCCGTTCACTCCCACTGTACACAATCCCAATGGTCCCAAACCCCTTCCCGTTCACTCCCTCTGTACCCAATCCCAAAGGACCCAAACCCCTTCCCGTTCACTCGTACTGTTCAGAATCCAAATCGCCCAAACCTCTTCCCGTTCACCCCCACTGTACTAAATCCCAATGGAGCCAAACCCCTTCCCATTCACTCCCACTGTACACAATTCCAATGGACCCAACCACTTCCCGTTCACTCCCACTGTTCATAAACCCAATGGACCCAAACTCCTTCCCGTTCACTCCCGCTGTACATAAACCCAATGGACCCAAAGACCTTCCAGTTCACCCCCACTGTACACAATCCCAATGGACCCAAACCCCTTCCCGTTCACTTCCACTGTACACAATCCCAAAGGACCCAGACCCGTTCCCGTTCACCCCCACTGTACACAATCCCAATGGACCCAAACCCCTTCCCGTTCACTCCCACTGTACACAATCCCAATGATACCAAACCCCTTCCCGTTCACTCGCACTGTACGCAATCCCAATCGACCCAAACCCGTTCCCGTTCACTCACACTGTACCCAATCCCAATGGACCCAAACCCCTTCCCATTCGCTCCCACTGTACACAATCTCAATGATACCAAACCCCTTCCCGTTCACTCCCACTGTACACAATCCCAATGGCCTCAAACCCCTATCCGTTCACTCCCACTGTACACACTCCCAATGGACGCAAACCCCTTCCCGTTCACTCACACTGTACACAATCCCAATGGACCCAAACTCCTTCCCGTTCACTCCCACTGTACACAATCCCAGTGGATCCAAAAACCTTCCCGTCCACTCCCACTTTACACAATCCCAATGGACCCAATCCCCTTCCCCTTCACTCACTCTGTACCTAATCCCAAAGGACCCAAACCCCTTCCCGTTCACTCCCACTGTACACAATCCCAATGGGCCCAAACACCTTCCCGTTCACTCCCACTGTACTCAATCCCAAACGACCCAAACCCCTTCCCATTCACTCCCACTGTCCCCAATCCCAATGGATTCAACCCCCTTCCCGTTCACTCCAACTGTTCAGAATCCCAATGGGCCCAAACACCTTCCGGTTCACTCCCAAATGTACTCAATACCAATGGACCAAAACCCCTTCCCTTTCACTCCCACTGTACACAATCCCAATGGATCCAAACCACTTTCCGTTCACTCGTACTGTACAGGGTCCCAATGGACCCAAACCCCTTCCCGTTCACTCCCACTGTGCACAATCCAAATGGACCCAAACCCCTTCCCGTTCACTTCCACTGTACACAATCCCAATGGAACCAAACCCCTTCCCGTTCACTCCCACTGTACACGATACCAATGGACTCAAACCCCTTCCCGTTCACTCCCACTGTACACAATCCCAATGGTCTCAAACCCCTTCCCGTTCACTCCCACTGTACACAATCCCAATGGACCCAAACCCCTTCGCGTTCACTCCCACCGTACACAATCCCAATGGACCCAAACCCCTTCCCGTTCACTCCTACTGTACACACTCTCAATGGAACTAAACCCCTTCACATTCACGTCCACTGTACTCAATCCCAATGCACCCAAACCCCTTACTGTTCCCGCCTACTGTACACAATTCCAAAGAACACAAATGCCTTCCTGTTCACTCCCACTGTTCAAAATCCCAATGGACCCAAACCACTTCCCGTTCACTTCCACTGTACACAATCTCAATGAACTCAACCCCCTTCCCGTTTACTCCCACTGTACTCAATCCCAATGGACCCAAACCACTTCCCGTTCACTCCCACTGTACACAAACCCAATGGACACAAACCCCTTCCCGTTCACTTCCACTGTACACAATCCCAATGGACTCAACCCCGTCCCGTTTACTCCCAATGTACACAATCCCAATGGACCCAATTCTCTTCCCGTTCACTCCCACCGTTCACAATCCCAACGGACCCAAACCCCTTCCCGTTCACTCCCACTCTACACGTTCCCAATCGACCCAAACCCCTTCCCGTTCGCTCCCACTGTACATAATCCCAATGGATCCACACCTCTTCCCGTTCACACCCACTGTACGCAATCCCAATGGGCCCAAACCCCTTCCCGTTCGCTCCCACTGTACACAATCCCAATGGACCCAAACCTCTTCCCGTTCACTCCCATTGTACCCAATCCCAACGGTCCCAAGCCCCTTCCCGTTCAGTCCCTCTGCACACAATCCCAATGGACCCAAACCCTTTCCCGTTCACTCCCACTGTACACAATCCCAATGGACCCAAACCCCTTCCCGTTCACTCCCTCTGTACCCAATCCCAAAGGACCCAAACCCCTTCCCGTTCACTCGTACTGTTCAGAATCCAAATGGGCTCAAACCCCTTCCCGTTCACCCCCACTGTACTCAATCCCAATGGAGCCAAACCCCTTCCCATTCACTCGCACTGTACACAATTCCAATGGACCCAACCACTTCCTGTTCACTCCCACTGTACATAAACCCAATCGACCCAAACCCCTTCCCCCCACCGTACACAATCCCAATGGACCCAAACTCCTTCCCGTTCACTTCCGCAGTACATAAACTCAATGGACCCAAAGCCCTTCCCGTTCACCCCCACTGTACACAATCCCAATGGACCCAAACCCCTTCCCGTTTACTTCCACTGTACAGAATCCCAAAGGAACCAGACCCGTTCCCGTTCACTCCCACAGTACCCAATCCCAATGGACCCAAAACCCTTCCCGTTCCCTCCCACTGTACACAATCCCAATGGACTCAAACCCCTTCCCGGTCACCCCCACTGTTCACAATCCCAATGGTCCCAAACCCCTTCCCGTTCACTCCCACTGTTCACAATCCCAGTGGATCCAAAAACCTTCCCGTCCACTCCCACTTTACACAATCCCAATGGACCCAATCCCCTTCCCGTTCACTCCATCTGTACCTAATCCCAAAGGACCCAAATCCCTTCCCGTTCTCTCCCACTGTATACAATCCCAATGGACCCAAACCCCTTCCCGTTCAATCCCTCTGTACCCAATCCCAAAGGACCCAAACCACTTCCCGTTCACACCCACTGTACACAATCCCCATGGACCCAAACCCCTTCCCGTTCACTCCCTCTGTACCCAATCCCAAAGGACCCAAACCCCTTCCCGTTCACTCCCACCGTACACAATCCCAATGGACCCAAACCCCTTCCCGTTCACTCCCACTGTACACAATCCCAATGGACCCAAACCCCTTCGCGTTCACTCCCACCGTACACAATCCCAATGGACCCAAACCCCTTCCCGTTCACTCCTACTGTACACACTCTCAATGGAACTAAACCCCTTCACATTCACGCCCACTGTACTCAATCCCAATGCACCCAAACCCCTTACTGTTCCCGCCCACTGTACACAATTCCAAAGAACACAAATGCCTTCCTGTTCACTCCCACTGTTCAAAATCCCAATGGACCCAAACCACTTCCCGTTCACTTCCACTGTACACAATCTCAATGAACTCAACCCCTTTCCCGTTTACTCCCACTGTACTCAATCCCAATGGACCCAAACCCTTCCCGTTCACTCCCACTGTACACAATCCCAATGGACTCAAACCCTTCCCGTTCACTCCCACTGTACACAAACCCAATGGACACAAACCCCTTCCCGTTCACTTCCACTGTACACAATCCCAATGGACTCAACCCCGTCCCGTTTACTCCCACTGTTCACAATCCCAATGGACCCAAACCCCTTCCCGTTCGCTCACACTGTACACAACTCCAATCATTCTAAACCCCTTCCCGTTCACTCCCACTGTACACAATCCCAATGGACTCAAACCCCTTCCCGTTCACTCCCACTGAACACAATTCCAATGGTCCCAAACGCCTTCCCGTTCCCTCCCACTGTACACAATCCCAATGGACCCAAACCCCTTCCCGGTCACCCCCACTGTACACAATCGCAGTGGACCCAAACCCCTTCGCGTTCACTCCCACTGTACACAATCCCAGTGGATCCAAAAACCTTCCCGTCCACTCCCACTTTACACAATCCCAATGGACCCAATCCCCTTCCCGTTCACTCCATCTGTACCTATTCCCAAAGGACCCAAATCCCTTCCCGTTCTCTCCCACTGTATACAATCCCAATGGACCCAAACCCCTTCCCGCTCAATCCCTCTGTACCCAATCCCAAAGGACCCAAACCACTTCCCGTTCACACCCACTGTGCACAATCCCCATGGACCCAAACCCCTTCCCGTTCACTCCCTCTGTACCCAATCCCAAAGGACCCAAACCCCTTCCCGTTCACTCCCACCGTACACAATCCCAATGGACCCAAACCCCTTCCCGTTCACTCCCACTGTACACAATCCCAATGGACCCAAACCCCTTCGCGTTCACTCCCACCGTACACAATCCCAATGGACCCAAACCCCCTCCCGTTCACTCCTACTGTACACACTCTCAATGGAACTAAACCCCTTCACATGCACGCCCACTGTACTCAATCCCAATGCACCCAAACCCCTTACTGTTCCCGCCCACTGTACACAATTCCAAAGAACACAAATGCCTTCCTGTTCACTCCCACTGTTCAAAATCCCAATGGACCCAAACCACTTCCCGTTCACTTCCACTGTACACAATCCCAATGGACCCAAACCCCTTCCCGTTTACTTCCACTGTACAGAATCCCAAAGGAACCAGACCCGTTCCCGTTCACTCCCACAGTACCCAATCCCAATGGACCCAAAACCCTTCCCGTTCCCTCCCACTGTACACAATCCCAATGGACTCAAACCCCTTCCCGGTCACCCCCACTGTTCACAATCCCAATGGTCCCAAACCCCTTCCCGTTCACTCCCACTGTTCACAATCCCAGTGGATCCAAAAACCTTCCCGTCCACTCCCACTTTACACAATCCCAATGGACCCAATCCCCTTCCCGTTCACTCCATCTGTACCTAATCCCAAAGGACCCAAATCCCTTCCCGTTCTCTCCCACTGTATACAATCCCAATGGACCCAAACACCTTCCCGTTCAATCCCTCTGTACCCAATCCCAAAGGACCCAAACCACTTCCCGTTCACACCCACTGTACACAATCCCCATGGACCCAAACCCCTTCCCGTTCACTCCCTCTGTACCCAATCCCAAAGGACCCAAACCCCTTCCCGTTCACTCCCACCGTACACAATCCCAATGGACCCAAACCCCTTCCCGTTCACTCCCACTGTACACAATCCCAATGGACCCAAACCCCTTCGCGTTCACTCCCACCGTACACAATCCCAATGGACCCAAACCCCTTCCCGTTCACTCCTACTGTACACACTCTCAATGGAACTAAACCCCTTCACATTCACGCCCACTGTACTCAATCCCAATGCACCCAAACCCCTTACTGTTCCCGCCCACTGTACACAATTCCAAAGAACACAAATGCCTTCCTGTTCACTCCCACTGTTCAAAATCCCAATGGACCCAAACCACTTCCCGTTCACTTCCACTGTACACAATCCCAATGGACTCAAACCCTTCCCGTTCACTCCCACTGTACTCAATCCCAATGGACCCAAACCCTTCCCGTTCACTCCCACTGTACACAATCCCAATGGACTCAAACCCTTCCCGTTCACTCCCACTGTACACAAACCCAATGGACACAAACCCCTTCCCGTTCACTTCCACTGTACACAATCCCAATGGACTCAACCCCGTCCCGTTTACTCCCACTGTTCACAATCCCAATGGACCCAAACCCCTTCCCGTTCGCTCCCACTGTACACAACTCCAATCATTCTAAACCCCTTCCCGTTCACTCCCACTGTACACAATCCCAATGGACTCAAACCCCTTCCCGTTCACTCCCACTGAACACAATTCCAATGGTCCCAAACGCCTTCCCGTTCCCTCCCACTGTACACAATCCCAATGGACCCAAACCCCTTCCCGGTCACCCCCACTGTACACAATCGCAATGGACCCAAACCCCTTCGCGTTCACTCCCACTGTACACAATCCCAGTGGATCCAAAAACCTTCCCGTCCACTCCCACTTTACACAATCCCAATGGACCCAATCCCCTTCCCGTTCACTCCATCTGTACCTAATCCCAAAGGACCCAAATCCCTTCCCGTTCTCTCCCACTGTATACAATCCCAATGGACCCAAACCCCTTCCCGTTCAATCCCTCTGTACCCAATCCCAAAGGACCCAAACCACTTCCCGTTCACACCCACTGTGCACAATCCCCATGGACCCAAACCCCTTCCCGTTCACTCCCTCTGTACCCAATCCCAAAGGACCCAAACCCCTTCCCGTTCACTCCCACCGTACACAATCCCAATGGACCCAAACCCCTTCCCGTTCACTCCCACTGTACACAATCCCAATGGACCCAAACCCCTTCGCGTTCACTCCCACCGTACACAATCCCAATGGACCCAAACCCCTTCCCGTTCACTCCTACTGTACACACTCTCAATGGAACTAAACCCCTTCACATTCACGCCCACTGTACTCAATCCCAATGCACCCAAACCCCTTACTGTTCCCGCCCACTGTACACAATTCCAAAGAACACAAATGCCTTCCTGTTCACTCCCACTGTTCAAAATCCCAATGGACCCAAACCACTTCCCGTTCACTCCCACTGTACACAATCCCAATGGACCCAAACCCCTTCCCGTTCACTCCCACTGTACACAAACCCAATGGACACAAACCCCTTCCCGTTCACTTTCACTGTACACAATCCCAATGGACTCAACCCCGTCCCGTTTACTCCCACAGTTCACAATCCCAATGGACCCAAACCTCTTCCCGTTCGCTCCCACTGTACACAACCCCAATGGACTCAAACCCCTTCCCGTTCACTCCCACTGAACACAATTCCAATGGTCCCAAACGCCTTCCCGTTCACTCCCACTGTGCACAATCCCAATGGACTCAAACCCCTTCCCGTTCACTCCCACTGAACACAATTCCAATGGTCCCAAACGCCTTCCCGTTCACTCCCACTGTGCACAATCCCAATGGACCCAAACACTTTCCCGTTCACTCCCGCTGTACTCAAACCCAATGGACCCAAACCCTTTCCCATTCACTCACACTGTTCAAAATCCCAATGGACCCAAACCACTTCCCGTTCACTCCCACTGTACACAATCCCAATGGACCCAAACCCCTTCCTGTTCACTCCCACTGTACACAATCCCAATGGACCCAAACCCCTTCCCGTTCACTCCCTCTGTACCCAATCCCAAAGGACCCAAACCCCTTCCCGTTCACTCCCACCGTACACAATCCCAATGGACCCAAACCCCTTCCCGTTCACTCCCACTGTACACAATCCCAATGGACCCAAACCCCTTCGCGTTCACTCCCACCGTACACAATCCCAATGGACCCAAACCCCTTCCCGTTCACTCCTACTGTACACACTCTCAATGGAACTAAACCCCTTCACATTCACGCCCACTGTACTCAATCCCAATGCACCCAAACCCCTTACTGTTCCCGCCCACTGTACACAATTCCAAAGAACACAAATGCCTTCCTGTTCACTCCCACTGTTCAAAATCCCAATGGACCCAAACCACTTCCCGTTCACTCCCACTGTACACAATCCCAATGGACCCAAACCCCTTCCCGTTCACTCCCACTGTACACAAACCCAATGGACACAAACCCCTTCCCGTTCACTTTCACTGTACACAATCCCAATGGACTCAACCCCGTCCCGTTTACTCCCACAGTTCACAATCCCAATGGACCCAAACCTCTTCCCGTTCGCTCCCACTGTACACAACCCCAATGGACTCAAACCCCTTCCCGTTCACTCCCACTGAACACAATTCCAATGGTCCCAAACGCCTTCCCGTTCACTCCCACTGTGCACAATCCCAATGGACTCAAACCCCTTCCCGTTCACTCCCACTGAACACAATTCCAATGGTCCCAAACGCCTTCCCGTTCACTCCCACTGTGCACAATCCCAATGGACCCAAACACTTTCCCGTTCACTCCCGCTGTACTCAAACCCAATGGACCCAAACCCTTTCCCATTCACTCACACTGTTCAAAATCCCAATGGACCCAAACCACTTCCCGTTCACTCCCACTGTACACAATCCCAATGGACCCAAACCCCTTCCTGTTCACTCCCACTGTACACAATCCCAATGGACCCAAACCCCTTCCCGTTCACTCCCACTGTACACAATCCCAATGGACCCAAACCCCTTCCCGTTCACTCCCACTGTTCACAATCCCAATGGACCCAAACCCCTTCCCGTTCGCTCCCACTGTACACAACTCCAATCATTCTAAACCCCTTCCCGTTCACTCCCACTGTACACAATCCCAATGGACCCAAACCCCTTCCCGTTCACTCCCACTGTACAAAATCCCAATGGACCCAAACCCTTCCCGTTCACTCCCACTGAACACAATTCCAATGGTCCCAAACGCCTTCCCGTTCCCTCCCACTGTACACAATCCCAATGGACCCAAACCCCTTCCCGGTCACCCCCACTGTACACAATCGCAATGGACCCAAACCCCTTCGCGTTCACTCCCACTGTACACAATCCCAGTGGATCCAAAAACCTTCCCGTCCACTCCCACTTTACACAATCCCAATGGACCCAATCCCCTTCCCGTTCACTCCATCTGTACCTAATCCCAAAGGACCCAAATCCCTTCCCGTTCTCTCCCACTGCATACAATCCCAATGGACCCAAACCCCTTCCCGTTCAATCCCTCTGTACACAATCCCAATGGACCCAAACCCCTTCCCGTTCACTCCCACTGTACACAATCCCAAAGGACCCAAACCACTTCCCGTTCACACCCACTGTGCACAATCCCCATGGACCCAAACCCCTTCCCGTTCACTCCCTCTGTACCCAATCCCAAAGGACCCAAACCCCTTCCCGTTCACTCCCACCGTACACAATCCCAATGGACCCAAACCCCTTCCCGTTCACTCCCACTGTACACGATACCAATGGACTCAAAACCCTTCCCGTTCACTCCCACTGTACACAATCCCAATGGACTCAAACCCCTTCCCGTTCACTCCCACTGTACACAATCCCAATGGACCCAAACCCCTTCGCGTTCACTCCCACCGTACACAATCCCAATGGACCCAATCCCCTTCCCGTTCACTCCTACTGTACACACTCTCAATGGAACTAAACCCCTTCACATTCACGCCCACCGTACACAATCCCAATGGACCCAATCCCCTTCCCGTTCACTCCCACTGTACACAATCCCAATGGACCCAAACCCCTTCGCGTTCACTCCCACCGTACACAATCCCAATGGACCCAATCCCCTTCCCGTTCACTCCTACTGTACACAATCCCAATGGACCCAAACCCCTTCCCGTTCACTCCCACTGTACATAATCCCAATGCACCCAAACCCCTTACTGTTCCCGCCCACTGTACACAATTCCAAAGAACACAAATGCCTTCCTGTTCACTCTCACTGTTCAAAATCCCAATGGACCCAAACCACTTCCCGTTCACTTCCACTGTACACAATCTCAATGAACTCAACCCCCTTCCCGTTCACTCCCACTGTACACAATCCCAATGGACCCAAACCCTTCCCGTTCACTCCCACTGTACACAAACCCAATGGACACAAACCCCTTCCCGTTCACTTCCACTGTACACAATCCCAATGGTCCCAAACGCCTTCCCGTTCACTCCCACTGTACACAACTCCAATCATTCTAAACACCTTCCCGTTCACTCCCACTGTACACAATCCCAATGGACTCAAACCCCTTCCCGTTCACTCCCACTGAACACAATTCCAATGGTCCCAAACGCCTTCCCGTTCACTCCCACTGTGCACAATCCCAATGGACCCAAACACTTTCCCGTTCACTCCCGCTGTACTCAAACCCAATGGACCCAAACCCTTTCCCTTTCACTCACACTGTACACAATTCCAATGGACTCAAACCCCTTCCCGTTCACTCCCACTGTACACCATCCCAATGGACCCAAACCCTTTCCCGTTCACTCCCGCTGTACTCCATCCCAATTGACCCAAACCCCTTCCCGTTCACTCCCACTGTACTCACTCCCAATGGACACAAACAACTTCCCGTTCACTCCCACTGTAGACAATCCCAATGGACACAAACAACTTCCCGTTCACTCCCACTGTATACAATCCCAATGGACTCAAACCGCTTCCCGTTCACTCCCACTGTACTCAATCCCAATGGAGCCAAACCCTTTCCCGTTCACTCCCGCTGTACACAATCCCAATGGATCCAAACCGTTCCCATTCACTACCACTGTACATAATCCAAATGGACGCAACCCCCTTCCCGTTCGCTCCTACTGTACACAATCCCAATGGATTAAACCCCTTCCCGTTCACTCCCACTGTGCACAATCCCAATGGACCCAAACCCCTTCCCGTTCACTTCCACTGTACACAATCCCAATGGAACCAAACCCCTTCCCGTTCACTCCCACTGTACACGATACCAATGGACTCAAACCCCTTCCCGTTCACTCCCACTGTACACAATCCCAATGGACTCAAACCCCTTCCCGTTCACTCCCACTGTACACAATCCCAATGGACCCAAACCCCTTCGCGTTCACTCCCACCGTACACAATCCCAATGGACCCAAATCCCTTCCCGTTCACTCCTACTGTACACACTCTCAATGGAACTAAACCCCTTCACATTCACGCCCACTGTACTCAATCCCAATGCACCCAAACCCCTTACTGTTCCCGCCCACTGTACACAATTCCAAAGAACACAAATGCCTTCGTGTTCACTCCCAGTGTTCAAAATCCCAATGGACCCAAACCACTTCCCGTTCACTTCCACTGTACACAATCTCAATGAACTCAACCCCCTTCCCGTTTACTCCCACTGTACTCAATCCCAATAGATCCAAACCCTTCCCGTTCACTCCCACTGTACACAATTCCAATGGACCCAAACCCTTCCCGTTCACTCTCACTGTACACAACCCCAATGGACCCAAACCCTTTCCTGTTCACTCCCACTGTACACAAACCCAATGGACACAAACCCCTTCCCGTTCACTTCCACTGTACACAATCCCAATGGACTCAACCCCGTCCCGTTTACTCCCACTGTACACAATCCCAATGGACCCAATTCTCTTCCCGTTCACTCCCACCGTTCACAATCCCAACGGACCCAAACCCCTTCCCGTTCACTCCCACTCTACACGTTCCCAATGGACCCAAACCCCTTCCCGTTCGCTCCCACTGTACATAATCCCAATGGATCCACACCTCTTCCCGTTCACACCCACTGTACGCAATCCCAATGGGCCCAAACCCCTTCCCGTTCGCTCCCACTGTACACAATCCCAATGGACCCAAACCTCTTCCCGTTCACTCCCATTGTACCCAATCCCAATGGACCCAAACCCCTCCTCGTTCACTCCCACTGTAAACAATCCGAATGGACCAAGCCCCTTCCCGTTCAGTCCCTCTGTACACAATCCCAATGGACCCAAACCCTTTCCCGTTCACTCCCACTGTACACAATCCCAATGGACCCAAACCCCTTCCCGTTCACTCCCTCTGTACCCAATCCCAAAGGACCCAAACCCCTTCCCGTTCACTCGTACTGTTCAGAAGCCAAATGGGCTCAAACCCCTTCCCGTTCACCCCCACTGTACTCAATCCCAATGGAGCCAAACCCCTTCCCATTCACTCCCACTGTACACAATTCCAATGGACCCAACCACTTCCCGTTCACTCCCACTGTACATAAACCCAGTCGACCCAAACCCCTTCCCCCCCACCGTACACAATCCCAATGGGCCCAAACTCCTTCCCGTTCACATCCGCAGTACATAAACTCAATGGACCCAAAGCCCTTCCCGTTCACCCCCACTGTACACAATCCCAATGGACCCAAACCCCTTCCCGTTCACTTCCACTGTACAGAATCCCAAAGGACCCAGACCCGTTCCCGTTCACTCCCACAGTACCCAATCCCAATGGACCCAAAACCCTTCCCGTTCCCTCCCACTGTACACAATCCCAATGGACCCAAACCCCTTCCCGGTCACCCCCACTGTACACAATCGCAATGGACCCAAACCCCTTCGCGTTCACTCCCACTGTACACAATCCCAGTGGATCCAAAAACCTTCCCGTCCACTCGTACTGTTCAGAGTCCCATTGGGCCCAAATCCCTTCCCATTCACTCCCACTGTACTCAATCCCAAAGGACCCAAACCCCTTCCCGTTCACACCCACTGTCCACAATCCTAATGGATTCAACCCCCTTCCCGTTCAATCCCTCTGTACCCAATCCCAAAGGACCCAAACCACTTCCCGTTCACACCCACTGTACACAATCCCCATGGACCCAAACCCCTTCCCGTTCACTCCCTCTGTACCCAATCCCAAAGGACCCAAACCCCTTCCCGTTCACTCCCTCTGTACCCAATCCCAAAGGACTCAAACCCCTTCCCGTTCACACCCACTGTACATAATCCCAATGGACACAAACCCCTTCACGTTCACTCCCACTGTACACAATCCCAATGGACCAAAACCCCTTCCCGTTCACTCCCTCTGTACCCAAACCCAAAGGACTCAAACCCCTTCCCGTTCACTCCCACTGTACATAATCCCAATGGACCCAAGCCACTTCCCGTTCACTCGGAGTGTTCAGAGTCCCATTGGACCCAAACCCCTTCCCATTCACTCCCACTGTACTCAATCCCAAAGGACCCAAACCCCTTCCCGTTCACTCCCACTGTCCACAATCCTAATGGATTCAACTCCCTTCCCGATCACTCCAACTGTTCAGAATCCCAATGGGCCCAAACCACTTCCCGTTCACCCCTACTGTACACAATCCCAATGGACCCAAACCCCTTCCCGTTCACTCCCACTGTACACAATCCCAATGGATTTAACCCCCTTCCCGTTCGCTCCGACTGTACACAATCCCAATGGACTCAAACACTTTCCCGTTCACTCCCAATGTACTCAATACCAATGGACGCAAACCCCTACCCGTTCACCCCCACTGTACACAATCCCAATGGACCCAAACGCCTTCCCGTTCACTCCCACTGTACACAATCCCAATGGATTTAACCCCCTTCCCGTTCGCTCCGACCGTACACAATCCCAATGGACTCAAACCCTTTCCCGTTCACTCACAATGTACTCAATACCAATGGACCCAAACCCCTTCCCGTTCACCCCCACTGTACACAATCCCAAAGGACCCAAACCCCTTCCCGTTCACTCCCACTGTACACAATCCCAATGGATTTAACCCCCTTCCCGTTCGCTCCGACTGTACACAATCCCAATGGACTCAAACCCTTTCCCGTTCACTGCCACTGTACACAATCCCAAAGGACCCAAACCCCTTCCCGTTTACTCCCACTGTACACAATCCCAATGGACCCAAACCCCTTCCCGTTCACACCCACTGTACACAATGCCAATGGACCCAAACCCCTTCCCGTTCACTCCCACTGTACACAATCCCAAAGGACCGAAACCCCTTCCCGTTCACTCCCTCTGTACCCAATCCCAAAGGACCCAAACCCCTTCCCGTTCACTCCCTCTGAACCCAATCCCAAAGGACCCAAACCCCTTCCCGTTCACACCCACTGTACATAATCCCAATGGACCCAAACCCCTTCCCGTTCACTCCCACTGTACACAATCCCAATGGACCCAAACCCCTTCCCGTTCACTCCCACTGTCCACAATCCTAATGGATTCAACCCCCTTCCCGTTCACTCCAACTGTTCAGAATCCCAATGGGCCCAAACCCCTTCCCGTTCACTCCCAATGTACTCAATACCAATGGACCCAAACCCCTTCCCGTTCACCCCCACTGTACACAATCCCAAAGGACCCAAACCCCTTCCCGTTCACTCCCACTGTACAGAATCCCAATGGATTCAACCCCCTTCCCGTTCGCTCCGACTGTACACAATCCCAATGCACTCAAACCCTTTCCCGTTCACTGCCACTGTACACAATCCCAATGGACTCAAACCCTTTCCCGTTCACTGCCACTGTACACAATCCCAATGGACCCAAACCCCTTCCCGTTCACTCCCACTATTCACAATCCCAATGGACCCAAACCCCTTCATATTCGCTCCCACTGTACACAATCCCAATGAAACCAAACCCCTTCCCGTTCACTCCCACTGTTCACAATCCCAATGGACCCAAACCCCTTCCCGTTCGCTCCCACTGTACACAATCTCAATGATACCAACCCCCTTCCCGTTAACTCCCACTGTACACACTCCCAATGGACGCAAACCCCTTCCCGTTCACTCACACTGTACACAATCCCAGTGGATCCAAAAACCTTCCCGTCCACTCCCACTTTACACAATCCCAATGGACCCAATCCCCTTCCCTATCACTCCCTCTGTACCTAATCCCAAAGGACCCAAACCCCTTCCCGTTCACTCCCACTGTACACAATCCCAATGGACCCAACCCCCTTCCCGTTCACTCCCTCTATACCCAATTCCAAAGGACCCAAACCCCTTCCCGTTCACTCCCACTGTACACAATCCCAATGGGCCCAAACCCCTTCCCGTTCGCTCCCACTGTACACAATCTCAATGATACCAAACCCCTTCCCGTTAACTCCCACTGTACACATTCCCAATGGACGCAAACCCCTTCCCGTTCACTCCCACTGTACACAATCCCAATGGACCCAACCCCCTTCCCGTTCACTCCCTCTATACCCAATCCCAAAGGACCCAACCCCCTTCCCGTTCACTCCCTCTATACCCAATCCCAAAGGACCCAAACCCCTTCCCGTTCACACCCACTGTACATAATCCCAATGGACCCACGCCACTTCCCGTTCACTCCCACTGTACTCAATCCCAAAGGACTCAAATCCCTTCCCGTTCACTCCCACTGTCCACAATCCCAATGGATTCAACCCCCTTCCCGTTCACTCCAACTGTTCAGAATCCCAATGGGCCCAAACACCTTCCCGTTCACTCACAATGTACTCAATACCAATTGATCCAAAGCCCTTCCCGTTCACCCGCACTGTACACAATCCCAATGCATCCAAACACCTTCCCGTTCACTCCCACTGTACACAATCCCAAAGGACCCAAACCCCTTCCCGTTCACTACCACTGTACACAACCCCAATGAATCTAAACCCCTTCCCGTTCACTCCCACTGTCCACAATCCCAATGGACTCCATCCCCTTCCCGCTCACTCCCACTGTACATGATCCCAATGGACTCAAACCCCTTCCGGTTCACTCACAGTGTACACAATCCCAATGGAAACAAACCCCTTCCCGTTCACTCCCATTGTACACAATCCCAGTGGATCCAAACACGTTCCCGTCCACTCCGACTTTACACAATCCCGAATGGACCCAATCCCCTTTCCGTTCACGCCCACTGTACACAATCCCAATGGACCCACACCCCTTCCCGTTCACTCCCACTGTACACAATCCCAATGGACCCAAACCCCTTCCCGTTCACTCCCACTGTACACAATCCCAATGGACCCAAACACTTTCCCGTTCACTCCCGCTGTACTCAATCCCAATGGACCCAAACCCTTTCCCGTTCACTCACACTGTACACAATCCCAATGGACTCAAACCCCTTCCCGTTCACTCCCACTGTACACAATCCCAATGGACCCAAACCCTTTCCCGTTCACTCCCGCTGTACTCACTCCCAATGGACCCAAACCCCTTTACGTTCACTCCCACTGTACTCAATCCCAATGGACCCAAACCCTTTCCCGTTCTCTCCCACTGTACACAATCCCAATGGATCCAAAACCGTTCCCATTCGCTCCCACTGTACATAATCCGAATGGACTCAACCCCCTTCCCGTTCGCTCCTACTGTACTCAATCCCAATGGATTTAAACCCCTTCCCGTTCACTCCCACTGTGCACAATCCCAATGGACCCAAATCCCTTCCCGTTCACTTCCACTGTACACAATCCCAATGGACCCATATCCCTTCCCGTTCACTCCCACTGTGCACAATCCAAATGACCCCAAACCCCTTCCCGTTCACTTCCACTGTACACAATCCCAATGGACCCATATCCCTTCCCATTCACTTCCACTATACACGATACCAATGGACTCAAACCCCTTCCCGTTCAGTCCCACTGTACACAATCGCAATGGACTCAAACACCTTCCCGTTCACTCCCACTGTACACAATCCCAATGGACCTCAAAATCTTCCCGTTCACTTCCAGTGTACATAATCCAAATGGAACCAAACCCCTTCCCGTTCACTCCCACTGTATACAATCCCAGTGGAACCGAAACCCTTCCCGTTCACTCCCACTGGTCACAATCCCAATGGACTCAAACCCCTTCCCGCTCACTCCTACTGTACACACTCTCAATGGACCTAAACCCCTTCACATTCACTCCCACTGTACTCAATCCCAATGCACCCAATCCCCTTACTGTTCCAGCCCACTGTATACAATTCCAAATGACACAAACCACTTCCCGTTCACGCCCACTGTACACAATCCCAATGGACCCACACCCCTTCCCCTTCACTCCCACTGTACACAATCTCAATGAACTCAACACCCTTCCCGTTTACTCCCAGTGTACACCATCCCAATGGACGCAAACCCTTTCCCTTTCACACCCACTGTACACAATCTCAATGGACACAAACCCCTTCCATTTCACTCCCACTGTACACAATCCCAATGGATTCAAACCCCTTCCCGTTCACTCACACTGTAGACAATCCCAATGGAACCAAACCCCTTCCCCTTCACTCCCACTGATCACAATCCCAATGGACCCAAATCCCTTCCCGTTCACTCCCACCGTACACAATCCCAATGGACCCAAATCCCTTCCCGTTCACACCCACCGCACACGATCCCAATGGAGCCAAACCCCTTCCCATTCACTACTACTGTACACACTCTCAATGGACCTAAACCCCTTCACATTCACTCCCACTGTACTCAATCCCAATGCACCCAAACACCTTACTGTTCCCGCCCACTGTACACAATTCCAAAGAACACAAATGCCTTCCTGTTCACTCCCACTGTTCAAAATCCCAATGGACCCAAACCACTTCCCGATCACGCCCACTGTACACAATCCAAATGGACCCAAACAACTTCCCGTTCACTTCCACTGTTCACAATCCCAATGGACCCAAGCCCCTTCCCGTTCACTCCCATTGGACATTATGCCAATGGACTCAAACCCCTTCCCGTTCACACCCACCGCACACGATCCCAATCGACCCAAACCATTTCCCGTTCACTTCTACTGTACACAATCTAAATGGAGCTAAACCCCTTCACATTCACTCCCACTGTACTCAGTCCCAATGCACCCAAACCCTTTACTGTTCCCGCCCACTGTATACAATTCCAAAGGACCCAAATCCCTTCCTGTTCACTCCAACTGTTCACAATCCAAATGGACCCAAATGACTTCCCGATCACGCCCACTGTACACAATCCCAATGGACCCAATCCACTTCCCGTTCACTTCCACTGTTCACAATCCCAATGGACCAAAACCCCTTCCCGTTCACGCCCACTGTATACAATCCCAATGGACCCAAACCCCTTCCCGTTCACTCCCACTGTACACAATCCCAATGGACCCAAACCACTTCCCGTTCACTCCCACTGTACACAATCCCAATGGACCCAAACCCCTTGCCGTTCACTCCCACTGTACACAATCCCAATGGACTCAAACCCGTTCCCGTTCACTCCCACTGTGCACAATACCAATGGACCCAAACCCCTTCCTGTTCACTCCCACTGTACACAATCCCAATGGACCCAAACCCCTTCCCGTTAGGTCCCACTGTACACAATCCCAATGGACTCAAACACCTTCCCGTTCACTCCCACTGTACACAATCCCAATGGACCTCAAAATCTTCCCGTTCACTTCCACTGTACATAATCCAAATGGACCCAAACCCCTTCCCGTTCACTCCCACTGTATACAATCCCAGTGGAACCGAAACCCTTCCCGTTCACTCCCAATGGTCACAATCCCAATGGACTCAAACCCCTTCCCGTTCACTCCCACTGGTCACAATCCCAATGGACTCAAACCCCTTCCCGCTCACTCCTACTGTACACACTCTCAATGGACCTAAACCCCTTCACATGCACTCCCACTGTACTCAATCCCAATGCACCCAATCCCCTTACTGTTCCAGCCCACTGTATACAATTCCAAATGACACAAACCACTTCCCGTTCACGCCCACTGTACACAATCCCAATGGACCCAAACCCCTTCCCCTTCACTCCCACTGTACACAATCTCAATGAACTCAACACCCTTCCCGTTTACTCCCAATGTACACCATCCCAATGGACGCAAACCCTTTCCCTTTCACACCCACTGTACACAATCGCAATGGACACAAACCCCTTCCAGTTCACTCCCACTGTACACAATCCCAATGGATTCAAACCCCTTCCCGTTCACTCACACTGTAGACAATCCCAATGGAACCAAACCCCTTCCCGTTCACTCCCACTGATCACAATCCCAATGGACCCAAATCCCTTCCCGTTCACACCCACCGCACACGATCCCAATGGAGCCAAACCCCTTCCCGTTCACTCCTACTGTACACACTCTCAATGGACCTAAACCCCTTCACATTCACTCCCACTGTACTCAATCCCAATGCACCCAAACACCTTACTGTTCCCGCCCACTGTACACAATTCCAAAGAACACAAATGTCTTCCTGTTCACTCCCACTGTACACAATCCAAATGGACCCAAACAACTTCCCGTTCACTTCCACTGTTCACAATCCCAATGGACCCAAGCCCCTTCCCGTTCACTCCCATTGGACATTATGCCAATGGACTCAAACCCCTTCCCGTTCACACCCACCGCACACGATCCCAATCGACCCAAACCGTTTCCCGTTCACTTCTACTGTACACAATCTAAATGGAGCTAAACCCCTTCACATTCACTCCCACTGTACTCAGTCCCAATGCACCCAAACCCTTTACTGTTCCCGCCCACTGTACACAATCCCAATGGACCCAATCCACTTCCCGTTCACTTCCACTGTTCACAATCCCAATGGACCAAAACCCCTTCCCGTTCACGCCCACTGTATACAATCCCAATGGACCCAAACCCCTTCCCGTTCACTCCCACTGTACACAATCCCAATGGACCCAAACCTCTTGCCGTTCACTCCCACTGTACACAATCCCAATGGACTCAAACCCGTTCCCGTTCACTCCCACTGTGCACAATCCCAATGGACCCAAACCCCTTCCCGTTCTCTCCCACTGTTCACATTTACAAAGGAACGAAAACCCTTCCCATTCACCCCCACTGTACACCATCCCAATGGACCCAACCCCCTTCCCGTTCACTTACACGGTACGCAATCCCAATGGACCCAAACCACTTCCCGTTCATCCCCACTGTACACAATCCCAAAGGGCGCAAACCCCTTCCCGTTCACATCCACTGTACACAATCTCAATGGACACACACCCCTTCCCGTTCATTCCCACTCTACACAATCCCAATGGACCCAACCCACTTCCCGTTCGCTCCCACTGTACACAATCCCAGTGGATCAAAACACCTTCCCGTCCATTCCCACTGTACACAATCCCAATGGACCCAATTCCCTTCCCGTTCACTCCCACTGTGCACAATCCCAATGGACCCAAACCCTTTCCCGTTCACTCCCACTGTGCACATTCCCAATGGACCCAAACCCCTTCTCGTTCACTCCCACTGTACACAATCCCAATGGTCCCAAACCCTTTCCCGTTCACTCCCGCTGTACTCAATCCCAATTGACCCAAACCCCTTCCCGTTCACTTCCACTGTACACAATCCCAATGGACCCAAACCCCTTCCCGTTCACTGGACATTATGCCAATGGACTCAACCCCCTTCCCGTTAGCACCCACCGCACACGATCCCAATGGACCCAAACCCCTTCCCGTTCACTCCTCCTGTACACAATCTCAATGGACCAAAACACCTTCACATTCACTCCCACTGTACTCAATCCCAATGCACCTAAACCCATTACTGTTCCCGCCCACTGTATACAATTCCAAAGGACCCAAACCCCTTCCCGTTCACTCCCACTGTTCACAATCTCAATGGACCCAAACCACTTCCCGTTCACTCCCACTGTTCACAATCCCAATGGACCCAAACCCCTTCCCGTTCACTCCCACTGTACACAATCCCAATGGACCCAAACCCCTTCCCGTTCACTCCCACTGTACTCAATCCCAATTGACCCAAACACCTACCAGTTTACTCCCACTGTACACAATCTCAATGGACGCAAACCCCTACCCGTTCATTCCCACTGTGCACTATCCCAATGGACCCAAACCCCTTCCCGTTCACTCAAACTGTACACAATCCCAATCGACCCAAACCCCTTCCCGTTCACTCCCACTGTACACAATCCCAAAGGTCACAAATCCATTCCCGTTCACTCATTGTACACAATCCCAATGCACGCAATCCCCTTCCCGTTCGCTCCTACTGTACACAATCCCAATGGACCCAAACACTTTTCCGTTCACTCCTGCTGTACTCAATCCCAATGGACCCAAACCTTTTGCCGTTCACTCCCATTGTACACAATCCCAATGGACCCAAACCCTTTCCCGTTCACTCCCATTGTACACAATCCCAATGGACTCAAACCCCTTCACGTTCACTCCCACTGTACACAATCCCAATGGACCCAAACCCTTTCCCGTTCACTCCCGCTGTACTCAATTCCAATGGACCAAATCCCCTTCCCGTTCCCTTCCACTGTACACAATCCCAATGAAACCAAACCCCTTCCCGTTCATTCCCACTGTGCACTATCCCAATGGACCCAAACCCCTTCCCGTTCACTCCCACTGTACACAATCCCAATCGACCCAAACCCCTTCCCGTTCACTCCCACTGTACACAATCCCAAAGGTCACAAACCCATTCCCGTTCACTCATTGTACACAATCCCAATGCACGCAACCCCCTTCCCGTTCGCTTCTACTGTACACAATCCCAATGGACCCAAACCCCTTCCCGTTCACTCCCACTGTACACAATCTCAATGGACGCAAACCCCTACCCGTTCATTCCCACTGTGCACAATCCCAATGGACCCAAACACGTTCCCGTTCACACCCACCGCACACGATCCCAATGGACCCAAACCCCTTCCCGTTCACTCCTACTGTACTCAATACCAATGCACCTAAACCCCTTACTGTTCCCGCCCACTGTATACAATTCCAAAGGACCCAAATCCCTTCCCGTTCACTCCCACTGTGCACAATCCCAATGGACCCAAACACTTTCCCGTTCACTCCCGCTGTACTCAATCCCAATGGACCCAAACCCTTTCCCGTTCACTCCCACTGTACACATTCCCAATGGACCCAAACCCCTTCCCGTTCACTCCCACTGTACACAATCCCAATGGTCCCAAACCCTTTCCCGTTCACTCCCGCTGTACTCAATCCCAATTGACCCAATCCCCTTCCCATTCACTTCCACTGTTCACAATCCCAATGGTCCCAAACACTTTCCCGTTCACTCCCGCTGTACTCAATCCCAATGGACCCAAACCCCTTCCCGTTCACCCCCACTGTACACAATCCCAATTGACCCAATCCCCTTCCCATTCACTTCCACTGTTCACAATCCCAATGGTCCCAAACACTTTCCCGTTCACTCCCGCTGTACTCAATCCCAATGGACCCAAACCCCTTCCCTTTCACCCCCACTGTACACAATCCCAATTGACCCAATCCCCTTCCCATTCACTCCCATTGTACACAATCCCAATGGACCCAAACCCCTTCCCGTTCACTGGACATTATGCCAATGGACTCAACCCCCTTCCCGTTCGCACCCACCGCACTCGATCCCAATGGACCCAAACCCCTTCCCGTTCACTCCTACTGTACACAATCTCAATGGACCAAAACCCCTTCACATTCACTCCCACTGTACTCAATCCCAATGCGCCTAAACCCCTTACAGTTCCCGCCCACTGTTCACAATCTCAATGGACCCAAACCCTTCCCGTTCACTCCCACTGTACACAATCCAAATGGACCCAAACCCCTTCCCGTTCACTCCTACTGTACACAATCCCAATGGACCCAAACCCCTTCCCGTTCACTCCCACTGTACTCAATCCCAATGGACCCAAACCCCTACCAGTTCACTCCCACTGTACACAATCTCAATGGACGCAAACCCCTACCCGTTCATTCCCACTGTGCACAATCCCAATGGACCCAAACACTTTCCAGTTCACTCCCGCTGTACTCAATCCCAATGGACCCAAACCCTTTCGCGTTCACTCCCACTGTGCACATTCCCAATGGACCCAAACCCCTTCCCGTTCACTCCCACTGTGCACAATCCCAATGGACCCAAACACTTTCCAGTTCACTCCCGCTGTACTCAATCCCAATGGACCCAAACCCTTTCCCGTTCACTCCCACTGTGCACATTCCCAATGGACCCAAACCCCTTCCCGTTCACTCCCGCTGTACACAATCCCAATGGACCCAAACCCCTTCCCGTTCACTCCCACTGTACACAATCCCAATGGACCCAAACCCCTTCCCGTTCACTCCCGCTGTACACAATCCCAATGGACCCAAACCCCTTCCCGTTCACTCCCACTGTACACAATCCCAATGGACCCAAACCCCTTCCCGTTCACTCCCATTGTACACAATCCCAATGGACCCAAACCCCTTCCCGTTCACTCCCGCTGTACACAATCCCAATGGACCCAAACCCCTTCCCGTTCACTCCCACTGTACACAATCCCAATGGTCCCAAACCCTTTCCCGTTCACTCCCGCTGTACTCAATCCCAATGGACCCAATCCCCTTCCCGTTCACTTCCACTGTACATAATCCCAATGGGCCCAAATCCCTTCCCGTTCACTCCCACTGTGCACAATCACAATGGACCCAAACCCCTTCCCGTTCACTCCCACTGTACACAATTCCATTCGACCCAAACCCCTTCCCGTTCACTCCTACTGTACTCAATCCCAATGCACCTAAACCCCTTACTGTTCCCGCCCACTGTATACCGCCCATTGACCGTACACAATCCCAATGGACCCAAACCCTTTCCCGTTCACTCCCGCTGTACTCAATCCCAAAGGACCCAAATCCCTTCCCGTTCACTCCAACTGTTCACAATCCCAATGGGCCCAAACCACTTCCCATTCACGCAAACTGTACTCAATCCCAATGGACCCAAATCCCTTCCCGTTCACTCCCAATGTACACAATCACAATGGACGCAAACCCCTCCCCGTTCATTCCCACTGTACACTATCCCAATGGACCCAAACCCCTTCCCGTTCACTCCCACAGTGCACAATCCCAATGGACCCAAACACTTTCCCGTTTACTCCCGCTGTACTCAATCCCAATGGACCCAAACCCTTTCCCGTTCACTCCCACTGGACACATTCCCAACGGTCTCAAACCCCTTCCCGTTCACTCCCACTGTACACAATCCCAATAGTCCCAAACCCTTTCCCGTTCACTCCCGCTGTACTCAATCCCAATTGACCCAATCCCTTTCCCGTTCACACCCACCGCACACGATCCCAATGGCCCCAAACCCCTTCCCGTTCGCTCCTACTGTACTCAATCCCAATGGAACCAAACCCTTTCCCGTTCACTCCCATTGTACACAATCCCAATGGACTCAAACCCCTTCCCGTTCACTCCCACCGTACACAATGCCAGTGGACTCAAACCCCTTTCTGTTCACTCCCAGAGTAGACAATCCCAATGGACGCAATCCCCTTTCCATTCAATCCAATGTACACAATCCCAATGGACCCAAATCTCTTGCAGTTCATTCCCACTGTACACAATCCCAATGGACCCAAATCCAATCCCATTCCCTCCCAATGTACACAACCCCAATGGATCCAAACCCCTTCCCGTTCACTCATTGTACTCAATCCCAATGGACCCAAACTCCTTCCCGTTCACTCCCACTGTACGCAATCCCAATGGAGCCAACCGCTTCCCGTTCACTTCCACTGTACACAATCCCAATGGACCCAAATCCTTCCAGTTCACTCCGACTGTACAGAATCTCAATCGACCCAAACCCCTTCCCGTTCACTCCCACTGTACACAATCCAAATGGACCCAAATCCCTTCCCGTTCACTCCCACTAGACTCAATCTCAATGGACCTAAAACCTTCCCGTTCACTCCCACTGTACATAATCCCAGTGGACCCAATCCCCTTCCCGTTCACTCCTCCTGTTCAGAATCCCAATGGACCCAAACCCCTTCCCGTTCACTCCCACTGTACACAATGCCAATGGACCCAAAGCCCTTCCCGTTCACTCCCACTAGACTCAATCTCAATGGACCTAAAACCTTCCCGTTCACTCCCACTGTACATAATCCCAGTGGACCCAATCCCCTTCGCGTTCACTCCTCCTGTTCAGAATCCCAATGGACCCAAACCCCTTCCCGTTCACTCCCACTGTACACAATCCCAATGGATCCAAACCCCTTCCCGTTCACTCATTGTACACAATCCCAATGGACCCAAACTCCTTCCCGTTCACTCCCACTGTACGCAATCCCAATGGAGCCAACCCCTTCCCGTTCACTCCCACTGTACATAATCCCAATTCACCCAAGCCCCTTCCCGTTCACTCCCTCTGTACCCAATCCCAATGGACCCAAAGCCTTCCAGTTCACTCCGACTGTACAGAATCTCAATCGACCCAAACCCCTTCCCGTTCACTCCCACTGTACACAATCCAAATGGACCCAAATCCCTTCCCGTTCACTCCCACTAGACTCAATCTCAATGGACCTAAAACCTTCCCGTTCACTCCCACTGTACATAATCCCAGTGGACCCAATCCCCTTCCCGTTCACTCCTCCTGTTCAGAATCCCAATGGACCCAAACCCCTTCCCGTTCACTCCCACTGTACACAATGCCAATGGACCCAAAGCCCTTCCCGTTCACTCCCACTGTACACAATCCCAATGGACCCAAACCCCTTCCCGTTCACTCCCACTGTACACAATCCCAATGGACCCTAACCCCTTCCCGTTCACTCGCGCTGCACACAATCCCAATGGACCCAAACCCCTTCCCGTTCACTCCCGCTGTACACAATCCCAATGGACCCTAACCCCTTCCCGTTCACTCGCGCTGCACACAATCCCAATGGACCCAAACCCCTTCCCGTTCACTCCCACTGTACACAATCCCAATGGACCCAAATACCTTCCCATTCACTCCCACTGTACACAATCCCAATGGACCCAAAACACTTCTTGTTCACTCCCACTGTACACAATCCCAATGGACTCAAACCCCTTCTTGTTCACTCCCACTGTACAAAATCCCAATGGACCCAAGCCCCTTCCCGTTCACTCCCACTGTACACAATCCCAATGGATACAAACCCCTTCCCGTTAACTCCCACCTTACACAATCCCTATGGACCTAAAACCCTCCCCTGTCACTCCCACTCTACAAAATCCCAATGGACCCAAACCCATTCAGGTTCACTCCCATATTACACAATCCCAATGGACCAAAAGCCCTTCCCATTCACTCCCACTGTACACAATCACAATGGACACAAACACTTCCCGTTCACTCCCATTGGACATTATGCCAATGGACTCAAACCTCTTCCCGTTCACACCCACCACACACGATCCCAATGGAACCGAACCCCTTCCCGTTCACTCCTACTGTACACAATCGCAATGGACCTAAACCCCTTCACATTCACTCCCACTGTACTCAATCCCAATGGACCCAAACCCCTTACTGTTCCCGCCCACTGTATACAATTCCAATGGACTCAAACCCCTTCCTGTTCACTCCCACTGTACACAATCCCAATGGAACCCAAAACCTTCCCGTTCACTCCCACTGTACACGATTCCAATGGACCCAAACCCCTTCCCGTTCACTCCCACTGTACTGAATCCCAATGGACCCAAGCCCCTTCCCGTTCACTCCCACTGTACACAATCCCAATGGACCCAAACCCCTTCGCGTTCACTCCCACCGTACACAATCCCAATGGACCCAAACCCCTTCCCGTTCACTCCCACTGTACACAATCCCAATGGACCCAAATCTCTTCCCGTTCACTCCCATTCTGCACAATCACAATGGACACAAACACTTCCCGTTCACTCCCATTGGACATTATGCCAATGGACTCAAACCCCTTCCCGTTCACATCCACCACACACGATCCCAATGGAGCCTATCCCCTTCCCGTTCACTCCTACTGTACACAATCTCAGTGGACCCAAACCCCTTCACATTCACTCCCACTGTACCCAATCCCAATGGACCCAAACCCCTTCCCGTTTACTCCCACTGTACACAATCCCAATGGACCCAAACCCCTTCCCGTTTACTCCCACTGTACACAATCCCAATGGACCCAAACCCCTTCCCGTTTACTCCCACTGTACACAATCCCAATGGACCCAAACCCCTTCCCATTTACTTCCACTGTACCCAATCCCAATGGACCCAAACCCCTTCCCGTTCACTCCCACTGTACACAATCCCAATGGACCCAAACACTTCCCGTTCACTCCCACTGTACACAATCCCAATGGACCCAAACCCCTTCCCGTTCACTCCCACTGTACACAATCCCAATGGACCCAAACCCCTTCCCGTTCACTCCCACTGTACACAATCCCAATGGACCCAAACCCCTTCCCGTTCACTCCAACTCTTCACAATCCCAATGGACCCAAACCCCTTCCCGTTCACTCCCACTGAACACAATCCCAATGGACCCACAGCCCCTTCCCGTTCACTCCCACTGTACACAATCCCAATGGACCCAAACCCCTTCCCGTTCACTCCCACTGTTCACAATCCCAATGGACCCAAACCCCTTCCCGTTCACTTCCACTGTACACAATCCCAATGGACCCAAACCCCTTCCCGTTCTCTCCCACTCTACACAATCTCAATGGACCCAATCCCCTTCCCGTTCACTCCCACTGAACACAATGCCAGTGGACTCAAACCCCTTTCTGTTCACTCCCAGAGTACACAATCCCAATGGACGCAATCCCCTTTCCATTCAATCCAATGTACACAATCCCAATGGACCCAAATCCAATCCCATTCCCTCCCAATGTACACAACCCCAATGGATCCAAACCCCTTCCCGTTCACTCATTGTACACAATCCCAATGGACCCAAACCCCTTCCCGTTCACTCCCACTGTACGCAATCCCAATGGACACAAACCCCTTCCCGTTCACTCATTGTACACAATCCCAATGGACCCAAACCCCTTCCCGTTCACTCCCACTGTACATAATCCCAATTCACCCAAGCCCCTTCCCGTTCACTCCCTCTGTACCCAATCCCAATGGACCCAAAGCCTTCCAGTTCACTCCCACTAGACCCAATCCCAATAGACCCAAACCCCTTCCCGTTCACTCCCACTGTACACAATCCAAATGGACCCAAATCCCTTCCCGTTCACTCCCACTAGACTCAATCTCAATGGACCTAAAACCTTCCCGTTCACTCCCACTGTGCACATTCCCAATGGACCCAAACCCCTTCCCGTTCACTCCCGCTGTACACAATCCCAATGGACCCAAACCCCTTCCCGTTCACTCCCACTGTACACAATCCCAATGGACCCAAACCCCTTCCCGTTCACTCCCGCTGTACACAATCCCAATGGACCCAAACCCCTTCCCGTTCACTCCCACTGTACACAATCCCAATGGACCCAAACCCCTTCCCGTTCACTCCCATTGTACACAATCCCAATGGACCCAAACCCCTTCCCGTTCACTCCCGCTGTACACAATCCCAATGGAACCAAACCCCTTCCCGGTCACTCCCACTGTACACAATCCCAATGGTCCCAAACCCTTTCCCGTTCACTCCCGCTGTACTCAATCCCAATGGACCCAATCCCCTTCCCGTTCACTTCCACTGTACATAATCCCAATGGGCCCAAATCCCTTCCCGTTCACTCCCACTGTGCACAATCACAATGGACCCAAACCCCTTCCCGTTCACTCCCACTGTACACAATTCCATTCGACCCAAACCCCTTCCCGTTCACTCCTACTGTACTCAATCCCAATGCACCTAAACCCCTTACTGTTCCCGCCCACTGTATACCGCCCATTGACCGTACACAATCCCAATGGACCCAAACCCTTTCCCGTTCACTCCCGCTGTACTCAATCCCAAAGGACCCCAATCCCTTCCCGTTCACTCCAACTGTTCACAATCCCAATGGGCCCAAACCACTTCCCATTCACGCAAACTGTACTCAATCCCAATGGACCCAAATCCCTTCCCGTTCACTCCCAATGTACACAATCACAATGGACGCAAACCCCTCCCCGTTCATTCCCACTGTACACTATCCCAATGGACCCAAACCCCTTCCCGTTCACTCCCACAGTGCACAATCCCAATGGACCCAAACACTTTCCCGTTTACTCCCGCTGTACTCAATCCCAATGGACCCAAACCCTTTCCCGTTCACTCCCACTGGACACATTCCCAACGGTTTCAAACCCCTTCCCGTTCACTCCCACTATACACAATCCCAATAGTCCCAAACCCTTTCCCGTTCACTCCCGCTGTACTCAATCCCAATTGACCCAATCCCTTTCCCGTTCACACCCACCGCACACGATCCCAATGGCCCCAAACCCCTTCCCGTTCGCTCCTACTGTACTCAATCCCAATGGAACCAAACCCTTTCCCGTTCACTCCCATTGTACACAATCCCAATGGACTCAAACCCCTTCCCGTTCACTCCCACCGTACACAATGCCAGTGGACTCAAACCCCTTTCTGTTCACTCCCAGAGTAGACAATCCCAATGGACGCAATCCCCTTTCCATTCAATCCAATGTACACAATCCCAATGGACCCAAATCTCTTGCAGTTCATTCCCACTGTACACAATCCCAATGGACCCAAATCCAATCCCATTCCCTCCCAATGTACACAACCCCAATGGATCCAAACCCCTTCCCGTTCACTCATTGTACACAATCCCAATGGACCCAAACTCCTTCCCGTTCACTCCCACTGTACGCAATCCCAATGGAGCCAACCCCTTCCCGTTCACTCCCACTGTACACAATCCCAATGGACCCAAAGCCTTCCAGTTCACTCCGACTGTTCAGAATCTCAATCGACCCAAACCCCTTCCCGTTCACTCCCACTGTACACAATCCAAATGGATCCAAATCCCTTCCCGTTCACTCCCACTAGACTCAATCTCAATGGACCTAAAACCTTCCCGTTCACTCCCACTGTACATAATCCCAGTGGACCCAATCCCCTTCCCGTTCACTCCTCCTGTTCAGAATCCCAATGGACCCAAACCCCTTCCCGTTCACTCCCACTGTACACAATGCCAATGGACCCAAAGCCCTTCCCGTTCACTCCCACTAGACTCAATCTCAATGGACCTAAAACCTTCCCGTTCACTCCCACTGTACATAATCCCAGTGGACCCAATCCCCTTCCCGTTCACTCCTCCTGTTCAGAATCCCAATGGACCCAAACCCCTTCCCGTTCACTCCCACTGTACACAATCCCAATGGATCCAAACCCCTTCCCGTTCACTCATTGTACACAATCCCAATGGACCCAAACTCCTTCCCGTTCACTCCCACTGTACGCAATCCCAATGGAGCCAACCCCTTCCCGTTCACTCCCACTGTACATAATCCCAATTCACCCAAGCCCCTTCCCGTTCACTCCCTCTGTACCCAATCCCAATGGACCCAAAGCCTTCCAGTTCACTCCGACTGTACAGAATCTCAATCGACCCAAACTCCTTCCCGTTCACTCCCACTGTACACAATCCAAATGGACCCAAAACCCTTCCCGTTCACTCCCACTAGACTCAATCTCAATGGACCTAAAACCTTCCCGTTCACTCCCACTGTACATAATCCCAGTGGACCCAATCCCCTTCCCGTTCACTCCTGCTGTTCAGAATCCCAATGGACCCAAACCCCTTCCCGTTCACTCCCACTGTACACAATGCCAATGGACCCAAAGCCCTTCCCGTTCACTCCCACTGTACACAATCCCAATGGACCCAAACCCCTTCCCGTTCACTCCCACTGTACACAATCCCAATGGACCCTAACCCCTTCCCGTTCACTCGCGCTGCACACAATCCCAATGGACCCAAACCCCTTCCCGTTCACTCCCGCTGTACACAATCCCAATGGACCCTAACCCCTTCCCGTTCACTCGCGCTGCACACAATCCCAATGGACCCAAACCCCTTCCCGTTCACTCCCACTGTACACAATCCCAATGGACCCAAATACCTTCCCATTCACTCCCACTGTACACAATCCCAATGGACCCAAAACACTTCTTCTTCACTCCCACTGTACACAATCCCAATGGACTCAAACCCCTTCTTGTTCACTCCCACTGTACAAAATCCCAATGGACCCAAGCCCCTTCCCGTTCACTCCCACTGTACACAATCCCAATGGATACAAACCCCTTCCCGTTAACTCCCACCTTACACAATCCCTATGGACCTAAAACCCTCCCCTGTCACTCCCACTCTACAAAATCCCAATGGACCCAAACCCATTCAGGTTCACTCCCATATTACACAATCCCAATGGACCAAAAGCCCTTCCCATTCACTCCCACTGTACACAATCACAATGGACACAAACACTTCCCGTTCACTCCCATTGGACATTATGCCAATGGACTCAAACCTCTTCCCGTTCACACCCACCACACACGATCCCAATGGAACCGAACCCCTTCCCGTTCACTCCTACTGTACACAATCGCAATGGATCTAAACCCCTTCACATTCACTCCCACTGTACTCAATCCCAATGGACCCAAACCCCTTACTGTTCCCGCCCACTGTATACAATTCCAATGGACTCAAACCCCTTCCTGTTCACTCCCACTGTACACAATCCCAATGGAACCCAAAACCTTCCCGTTCACTCCCACTGTACACGATTCCAATGGACCCAAACCCCTTCCCGTTCACTCCCACTGTACTGAATCCCAATGGACCCAAGCCCCTTCCCGTTCACTCCCACTGTACACAATCCCAATGGACCCAAACCCCTTCGCGTTCACTCCCACCGTACACAATCCCAATGGAACCAAACCCCTTCCCGTTCACTCCCACTGTACACAATCCCAATGGACCCAAATCTCTTCCCGTTCACTCCCATTCTGCACAATCACAATGGACACAAACACTTCCCGTTCACTCCCATTGGACATTATGCCAATGGACTCAAACCCCTTCCCGTTCACATCCACCACACACGATCCCAATGGAGCCTATCCCCTTCCCGTTCACTCCTACTGTACACAATCTCAGTGGACCCAAACCCCTTCACATTCACTCCCACTGTACCCAATCCCAATGGACCCAAACCCCTTCCCGTTTACTCCCACTGTACACAATCCCAATGGACCCAAACCCCTTCCCGTTTACTCCCACTGTACACAATCCCAATGGACCCAAACCCCTTCCCGTTTACTCCCACTGTACACAATCCCAATGGACCCAAACCCCTTCCCGTTTACTTCCACTGTACCCAATCCCAATGGACCCAAACCCTTCCCGTTCACTCCCACTGTACACAATCCCAATGGACCCAAACACTTCCCGTTCACTCCCACTGTACACAATCCCAATGGACCCAAACCCCTTCCCGTTCACTCCCACTGTACACAATCCCAATGGACCCAAACCCCTTCCCGTTCACTCCCACTGTACACAATCCCAATGGACCCAAACCCCTTCCCGTTCACTCCCACTCTTCACAATCCCAATGGACCCAAACCCCTTCCCGTTCACTCCCACTGAACACAATCCCAATGGACCCACAGCCCCTTCCCGTTCACTCCCACTGTACACAATCCCAATGGACCCAAACCCCTTCCCGTTCACTCCCACTGTTCACAATCCCAATGGACCCAAACCCCTTCCCGTTCACTTCCACTGTACACAATCCCAATGGACCCAAACCCCTTCCCGTTCTCTCCCACTGTACACAATCTCAATGGACCCAATCCCCTTCCCGTTCACTCCCACTGAACACAATGCCAGTGGACTCAAACCCCTTTCTGTTCACTCCCAGAGTACACAATCCCAATGGACGCAATCCCCTTTCCATTCAATCCAATGTACACAATCCCAATGGACCCAAATCCAATCCCATTCCCTCCCAATGTACACAACCCCAATGGATCCAAACCCCTTCCCGTTCACTCATTGTACACAATCCCAATGGACCCAAACCCCTTCCCGTTCACTCCCACTGTACGCAATCCCAATGGACACAAACCCCTTCCCGTTCACTCATTGTACACAATCCCAATGGACCCAAACCCCTTCCCGTTCACTCCCACTGTACATAATCCCAATTCACCCAAGCCCCTTCCCGTTCACTCCCTCTGTACCCAATCCCAATGGACCCAAAGCCTTCCAGTTCACTCCCACTAGACCCAATCCCAATAGACCCAAACCCCTTCCCGTTCACTCCCACTGTACACAATCCAAATGGACCCAAATCCCTTCCCGTTCACTCCCACTAGACTCAATCTCAATGGACCTAAAACCTTCCCGTTCACTCCCACTGTACATAATCCCAGTGGACCCAATCCCCTTCCCGTTCACTCCTCCTGTTCAGAAGCCCAATGGACCCAAACCCCTTCCCGTTCACTCCCACTGTACACAACCCCAATGGATCCAAACCCCTTCCCGTTCACTCATTGTACACAATCCCAATGGAACCAAACCCCTTCCCGTTCACTCCCACTGTACATAATCCCAATTCACCCAAGCCCCTTCCCGTTCACTCCCTCTGTACCCAATCCCAATGGACCCAAAGCCTTCCAGTTCACTCCCACTAGACCCAATCCCAATAGACCCAAACCCCTTCCCGTCCACTCCCACTGTACACAATCCAAATGGACCCAAATCCCTTCCCGTTCACTCCCACTAGACTCAATCTCAATGGACCTAAAACCTTCCCGTTCACTCCCACTGTACATAATCCCAGTGGACCCAATCCCCTTCCCGTTCACTCCTCCTGTTCAGAATCCCAATGGACCCAAACCCCTTCCCGTTCACTCCCACTGTACACAATGCCAATGGACCCAAACCCCTTCCCGTTCACTCCCACTGTACACAATCCCAAAGGACCCAAACTCCTTCCCGTTCACTCCCACTGTACATAATCCCAGTGGACCCAAACCCCTTCCCGTTCACTCCTCCTGTTCAGAATCCCAATGGACCCAAAGCCCTTCCCGTTCACTCCCACTAGACTCAATCTCAATGGACCTAAAACCTTCCCGTTCACTCCCACTGTACATAATCCCAGTGGACCCAATCCCCTTCCCGTTCACTCCTCCTGTTCAGAATCCCAATGGACCCAAACCCCTTCCCGTTCACTCCCACTGTACACAATGCCAATGGACCCAAACCCCTTCCCGTTCACTCCCACTAGACTCAATCTCAATGGACCTAAAACCTTCCCGTTCACTCCCACTGTACATAATCCCAGTGGACCCAATCCCCTTCCCGTTCACTCCTCCTGTTCAGAATCCCAATGGACCCAAACCCCTTCCCGTTCACTCCCACTGTACACAATGCCAATGGACCCAAAGCCCTTCCCGTTCACTCTCACTGTACACAATCCCAATGGACCCAAACCCCTTCCCGTTCACTCCCACTGTACACAATCCCAATGGACCCTAACCCCTTCCCGTTCACTCGCGCTGTACACAATCCCAATGGACCCAAATACCTTCCCATTCACTCCCACTGTACACAATCCCAATGGACCCAAAACACTTCTTGTTCACTCCCACTGTACACAATCCCAATGGACTCAAACCCCTTCTTGTTCACTCCCACTGTACAAAATCCCAATGGACCCAAGCCCCTTCCCGTTCACTCCCACTGTACACAATCCCAATGGATACAAACCCCTTCCCGTTAACTCCCACCTTACACAATCCCTATGGACCTAAAACACTCCCCGGTCACTCCCACTGTACACAATCCCAATGGACCCAAACCCATTCAGGTTCACTCCCATATTACACAATCCCAATGGACCAAAAGCCCTTCCCATTCACTCCCACTGTACACAATCACAATGGACCCAAACCCCTTCCCGTTCACTCCCATTGGACATTATGCCAATGGACTCAAACCCCTTCCCGTTCACACCCACCACACACGATCCCAATGGAACCGAACCCCTTCCCGTTCACTCCTACTGTACACAATCGCAATGGACCTAAACCTCTTCACATTCACTCCCACTGTACTCAATCCCAATGGACCCAACCCCCTTACTGTTCCCGCCCACTGTATACAATTCCAATGGACACAAATCCCTTCCCGTTCTCTCCCACTGTACAAATTCCCAATGGACCCAAAACACTTCCCGTTTACGCCCACTGTACTCAATCCCAATGGACCCAAACCCATTCCCGTTCACTCCCAATGTACACAATCCCAATGGATCCAAACCCGTTCCATTTCGCTCCCACTGTACACAATCCCAATGGACTCAACCCCCTTCCCGTTTGCTCCTACTGTACACAATCCCAATGGATTTAAACCCCTTCCCGTTCACTCCCACTGTAGACAAACCCAATGGACCCAAACCCCTTCCCGTTCACTCCCACTGTACACAATCCCAATGGACCCAAACCCCTTCCCGTTCACTCCCACTGTACACTATACCAATGGACTTAAATTCCATCCCGTTCACTCCCACTGTACACAATCCCAATGGACCCAAACCCCTTCCCGTTCACTCACACTGTACACAATCCCAATGGACCCAAACCCCTTCCCGTTCACTCACACTGTACACAATCCCAATGGACTCAACCCCCTTCCCGTTCACTCCCACTGTACACTATACCAATGGACTTAAATTCCTTCCCGTTCACTGCCACTGTACACAATCCCAATGGACCCAAACCCCTTCCCGTTCATTCCCACTGTACACAATCCCAATGGACCCGAACCCCTTCCCGTTCACTCCTACTGTACACAATCGCAATGGACCTAAAGCCCTTCACATTCACTCCCACTGTACTCAATCCCAATGGACCCAAACCCCTTACTGTTCCCGCCCACTGTATACAATTCCAATGGACACAAATCCCTTCCCGTTCTCTCCCACTGTACAAATTCCCAATGGACCCAAAACACTTCCCGTTTACGCCCACTGTACTCAATCCCAATGGACCCAAACCCCTTCCCGTGCACTCCAACTGTACACAATCCCAATCGACCCAAACCCCTTCCCGTTCACTCCCACGGTACACAATCCCAATGCATCCAAACCCGTTCCAATTCGTTCCACTGTACACAATCCCAATGGACTCAACCCCCTTCCCGTTCGCTCCTACTGTACACAAACCCAATGGATTTAAACCCATTCCCGTTCACTCCCACTGTACACAATCCCAATGGACCCAAACCTCTTCCCGTTCACTCCCACCGTACACAATCCCAATGGACCTAAACCCCTTCCCGTTCACTCCCACTGTACACAATCCCAATGGACCCAAACCCCTTCCCGTTCACTCCCACTGTACACTATACCAATGGACTTAAATTCCTTCCCGTTCACTCCCACTGTACACAATCCCAATGGACCCAAACCCCTTCCCGTTCACTCCCACTTTACACAATCCCAATGGACCCAAACCCCTTCCCGTTCACTCACACAGTACACAACCCCAACGGACTCAACCCCCTTCCCGTTAACTCCCACTGTACACAATCCCAATGGACCCCAAAACGTTCCCGTTCACTTCCACTGTACATAATCCCAATGGACCCAAACCCCTTCCCGTTCGCTCCCACTGTACACAATCCGAATAGACACAACCCCCTTCCCGCTCACTCCCACTGTACTGAATCCCAATGGACCCAAACCCCTTCTCGTTCACTTCCACTGTACATACTCCCAATGGACCCAAATCCCTTCCCGTTCACTCCCATTCTGCACAATCACAATGGACACAAACACTTCCCGTTCACTCCCATTGGACATTATGCCAATGGACTCAAACCCCTTCCCGTTCACACCCACCACACACGATCCCAATGGAGCCTAACCCCTTCCCGTTCATTTCCACTGTACACAATCCAAATGGACCCAAACCCCTTCCCGTTCACTCCCACTGTACACAATCCCAATGGACCCAGACCCCTTCCCGTTCACTCCCACTGTACACTATACCAATGGACTCAAATTCCTTCCCGTTCACTCCCACGGTACACAATCCCAATGGACCCAAACCCCTTCCCGTTCACTCCCACTGTACACAATCCCAATGGACCCAAACCCCTTCCCGTTCACTCCTACTGTACACAATCTCAGTGGACCTAAACCCCTTCACATTCACTCCCACTGTACCCAATCCCAATGAACCCAATCCCTTCCCGTTCACTCCCACTGTACACAATCCCAATGGACCCAAACCCATTCCCGTTCACTCCTACTGTAAAAATTCCCAATGGACCCAAACCACTTCCCGTTCAGTCACACTGTACACAATCCCAATGGACCCAAACCACGTCGCGTTCACTTCCACTGTTCACAATCCCAATGGACCCAAACCCCTTCCCGTTCACTCCCACAGTACACAATCTCAATGAACTCAACCCCCTTCCCGTTCACTCCCACTGTACACAATCCCAATGGACCCAAACCCCTTCCCGTTCACTCCCACAGTACACAATCCCAATGGACGCAATCCCCTTTCCATTCAGTCCAATGTACACAATCCCAATGGACCCAAATCCCTTGCCGTTCATTCCCACTGTACACAATCCCAATGGACCCAAATCCAATCCCATTCCCTCCCACTGTACACAACCCCAATGGACCCAAACCCCTTCCCGTTCACTCCCACTGTACACAATCCCAATGGACCCAAACCCCTTCCCATTCACTCCCACTGTACCCAATCCCAATGGACCCAAAGCCTTCCAGTTCACACCGACTGTACAGAATCTCAATCGACCCAAACCCCTTCCCGTTCACTCCCACTGTGCGCAATCCCAATGGACCCAAACCCCTTCCCGTTCACTCCCGCTGTACACAATCCCAATGGACCTAAACCCCTTCCCGTTCAATCCCACTGTACACAATCCCAATGGAACTAAACCCCTTCCCATGCACTCCGTCTGCACACAATCCCAATGGACCCAAACCCATTCCCGTTCACTCCCACTCTACACACTCCCAATGGACCAAGACCCCTTCCCGTTCACTCCCACTATCGACAATCCCAATGGACCCAAACCCCTTCCAGTTCACTCCCACTGTACACAATCCCAATGGACCCAAACCTGTTCCCGTTCACTCCCACCGTACACAATCCCAATGGACCTAAACCCCTTCCCGGTCACTCCCACTCTACACAATCCCAATGGACCCAAACCCCTTCCCGGTCACTCCCACTGTACACAATCCCAATGGACCCAAACACCTTCCCGTTCCCTCCCACCGGACACAATCCCAACGGAACTAAACCCCTTCCAATTCACTCCGTCTGTACACAATTCCAATGGACCCAAACCCCTTCCCATTCACTCCCACTCTACACACTCCCAATGGACCCAGACCACTTCCCGTTCACTCCCATTCTGCACAATCACAATGGACCCAAACCCCTTCCTGTTTACTCCCACTGTACACAATCCCAATGGAGCCAAACCCCTTCCCGTTCACTCCCATTTTGCGCAATCAGAATGGACCCAAACCCCTTCCCATTCACTCCCACTGTACTCAATCCCAATGGACCCAAACCCCTTCCCGTTCTCTCCCACTCTACACAATGCCAATGGACCCAAACCCCTTCCCGTTCACTCCCACTCTACACAATCCCAATGGACTCAAACCTTCCCGTTCACTCCCACTGTACACAATCGCAATGGACCCAAACCCCTTCCTGTTCCCGGCCACTGTACACAATCGCAATGGCCACAAACCCCTTCCCATTCAATCCACTGAACACAATCCCAATGGACCCAAATCCCTTGCCGTTCATTCCCACTGTGCACAATCCCAATGGACCCAAATCCCGTCCCATTCCCTCCCACTGCACACAGCCCCATTGGACCCAAACCCATTCCCGTTCACTCACTGTACACAATCCCAATGGACCCAAATCCCTTCCCGTACACTCCCACTGTACACAACCCCAATGGACCGAAACCCCTTCCTGTTCTTTCCCTCTGCACAGTATCCCAATGGACCCAATTCCCTTCCCATTCACTCCCACTGTTCACAGTCCCAATGGACCCAAAACCCTTCCCATTCACTCCCAATGTACACCATCCCAATGGATCCAAACCCCTTCCCGTTCACTCCCACTGTACACAATCCCAATGGACCCCAAAACGTTCCTGTTCACTCCCACTGTACATAATCCCAATTCACCCAAACCTCTTCCCGTTCACCCCCTCTGTACCGAATCCCAATGGACCCAAACCCCTTCCTGTTCACTCCCACTGTACGCAATCCCTGTGGATTCAAACCCCTTTCTGTTCACTCCCACTGTACACAAACCCAGTGGGTTCAAACCCCTTCCCTTCACTACCTCTGTACACAATACCAATGGACCTGAACCCCTTCCCGTTCACTCCCACTGTACACAATCCCAATGGACCCAAATCCCTTCCCGTACACTCCCACTGTACACAACCCCAATGGACCGAAACCCCTTCCTGTTCTTTCCCTCTGCACAGTATCCCAATGGACCCAATTCCCTTCCCATTCACTCCCACTGTTCACAGTCCCAATGGACCCAAAACCCTTCCCATTCACTCCCAATGTACACCATCCCAATGGATCCAAACCCCTTCCCGTTCACTCCCAATGTACAAAATCCCAATGAACCCAAACCCCTTCCAGTTCACTCCCACTGTCCACAATCCCAATGGACCCCAAAACGTTCCTGTTCACTTCCACTGTTCACAATCCCAATGGACCCAAACCCCTTTCCGATCACTCCCACTGTACACAATCCCAATGGTCCAAGACGCCTTCCCGTTCACTCCCACTGTCCACAATCCCAATGGACCCAAACCCCTTCCCGTTCACTCCCACTGTACACAATCCCAATGGACCTAAACCCCTTCCCGGTCACTCCCACTCTACACAATCCCAATGGACCCAAACCCCTTCCCATTCACTCCGTCTGTACACAATTCCAATGGACCCAAACCCATTCCCGTTCACTCCCACTGTACTCAATCCCAATGGACCCAAAACCTTCCTGTCCACTCCCACTGTCCATAAGCCCAATGATCCCAAACCCCTTCCCGTTCACTCCCACTGTGCACAATCCCAATGGACACAAACCCCTTCCCGTTCACTCTTACTGTACACAATCCCAATGGACCCAAACCCCTTCCCGTTCACTCCCACTATACTCAATCCCAATGGACCCAACCCCTTCCCGTTCACCCTACTGTACACAATCCCAATGGACCCATACCACTTCCCGTTCACTCCCACTGTACAGAATCCCAATGGACACAAACCCATTCCCGTTCACTCCCACTGTACACAATCCCAATGGACCCAAACCCCTTCCCGTTCACTCCCACTGTACACAATCCCAATGGACACAAACCCCTTCCCGTTCACTCCCACTGTTCACAATCCCAATGCATCCAAACCCTTTCCCGTTCACGCCTACTGTACACAATCCCAATGGACCCAAACTCCTTCCCGTTTATTCCCACTGTAGAGAATCCCAATGGACCCAATTCCCTTCCCATTCACTCCCTGTTTTCCTCTCGTACAGGACTGGTTGTCGATTTGAATTCGGAACGCGAGGCACTGAAGGATGAAGTGAGGAGACTGAACGAGAAAATGAAGGTAGGGAATTGGAGGGAGGCGTGTCGAGGCAGGGCTCTCTCTGGATATACTGTCTGTGTCACACTGTCCCTCACTCCCAGCCTTCGAGGGGTCTCCGGAGGTTCCCTGGAGCCTTCCAATCTGAGCGTGAGGGACTGGATGTTCAACCATGGGGACTTCAGCCCACCAACGCACTGTGGCTGCCTGTGTATAGGCTCACAGTGGCCTGTTTTTGGCTGCCCTCTGTACCTTCTGCCCCACCTCTGTCCGCAGACCTCTTCTCCCGTTGCCCTCTCCAGAGGCTCCACTATGCAGTACAGGAGCGATCAGCCCAATTGGAAAGGCCAGAGGTTAATCAATGACCTCCCTTCCATCATAATGTCAGGGCGGGGGATGTCTGCAGGTGACTGCACCATGTTCAGCACCATTTGCGACTCCTCAGATAATGAACTGTCCGTGTCCAAATGCAGCAAGACCTGGACAATATCCAGGCTCGGGGCTGGCAAGGGGCAAGTTACATTCGCGCCACACAAGTGCCCGGCAGTGACCATCTCCTCCAAGAGAGGATCTAAACACCGCCCCTTATTCAATGGCATTCCCATCGCTGAATCGCCCACAATCAACATCCTGGGGGTTCCCATTGACCAGAAACTGGACCCAGCCACATAAACACTGCGGCTCCCAGAGCAGGTCAGAGCCTGGGAATCCTGCAGAGAGTCACTCACATCCTGAGCCCCCCCCAAAGCCTGTCCACCATCTACAAGGACACAAGTCAGGAGTGTCATGGGACCCTCTCCACTTGCCTGGATGAGTGCGGCTCCCAACAACACTCGAGAAGCTCGACACCATCCAGGACAAAGCAGCTCCCGCTCGATCGACACGCTAACCCCCACCTTCCACATCCGCTCCCTCCCCCCCCCACCGACGCACAGCGTCAGCCGTGTGTACCGTCTACAAGGTGCACTGCAGCCACTCACCGAGGCTCCTTCGACAGAACCTTCCAAACCCGCTGCATTGAAGGACAAGGGGCAGCAGTTGCACGGGGCACCCAATAAACTCACCATCCTGACTTGGAAATATATCACGGTTCCTTCACTGTAACTGGATCAGAATCCTGGAATTCCCTCCCTAAAAGCACTGTGGGTGTACCTACACCACACAGGACTGCAGTGGTTCAAAATGGAGGATAAAGAGGGCATCTCAAGATGGCTGCTCAAGATCACAATGAAAATTGCGACTCAAGATGGCTGCTCAAGTTGGCTGCTCAAGATGGCGATTCAAGATGGCTGCTCAAGTTGGCTGCTCAAGATGGCGATTCAAGATGGCTGCTCAAGATGGCTGCTCAAGATGGCTGCACCAGATGATAACTCAAGATGGCGGCTCAGGTTGGCTGCTCAATATGGCTGCTCAAGATGGCTGCTCAAGTGGGTAGCACAGTGGCGCAGTGGGTAGCACTGCAGCCTCACGGCGCCGAGGTCCCAGGTTCAATCCCGGCTCTGAGTCGCTGTCCATGTGGAGTTTGCACATTTTCCCCGTGTTAGCGTGGGTTTCGCCCCCACAACCCAAAGGTGTGCAGGGTAGGTGGATTGGCCATACTAAATTGCCCCTTAACGCAAAAATGAATTGGGTACTCTAAATTTCCATTAAAAAAAGATGGCTGCTGAAGATGGCTTCTCAAGATGGCGACTCAAGATGACCGCTCAAGATGGCCGCTGAAGATGGTGACTCAAGATGGAGGCTCAAGATGGCCGCTCAAGATGGAAACTGAAGATGGCTGCTCAAGATGGCCGCTCAAGATGGTAACAGAAGCGGACCACTCAAGATGGCTACTCAAGACCGTGACTCAATACGGAGGCTCAAGATAGCCGTTCAAGCTAGCTGCTCAAGGTGGCGGCTCAAGATGGCAGCTCAAGATGACCGCTCAAGGTGGTGACTCAAGGTGGCTGCTCACTGACCGGTTTCTCAAGGTGCAACTAGGGATGGGGTTAAATACTGGGCACAGTGGCAGCACATGATTGAAGTAACTTGTCATGGGAGTGTCCCGTGAAGAAATGTTTTTGTCTTATCACATGGCTTCAGTGCTGTCACTGCGTGGGTGGAGCTGGGCTGTGGCTCTGGGGTTGGTTTGACTTTCGCTTTGGTTTGGGGCTGTTTTGACGGCTCTGAGTATTTTCCTTCACACATTTGGCTGCTGCACTCAGAAAAAGAAGTATCTTGAAGTGTCTCTCTATCTTCAGTTTAAAGGCTGTTTACAGACGACTTGAAAACTCAAAATAAATAATTGCTTTCTGGATGGAATTCAAACCTGCGGTTTTGGAAAGGAAACAAGAGTGTATACCAGGTCTAGAGTGCTGTGTACTGGGCCACATCTTTGAAAAGGGTTTTCTGATTTCTGGGATTTTGTTATTAAATTGGAACAGTTAAAGGGAGAATTTATTAAGGGATATACATTCATTACTGTAGCTGTGTGGGGTATTTATGTTTATAGTTGATAAAAATGCTTACTCTGTGTGTTTACAAAAATGATGACTAAATTCTTGGAATAAAGTTTTTGATTAATAGTGCTGCAGGCCCCTGTTGAATAGTACCTGAAAGGGAGGCCTTTGTATCCCCCTAACTAAAATTAATAAACTGTTGTAGGTCAGGTCAACTCCGTGATATAATTTGGAGTTTTCGAAACACAGGCCCATAACAAACTCAAGAGTGTTTCTGCTCCAAACTCATCCACACAGGCCGAGGTCACAGAATGGTGCCAGTTCCAACAGGATATGCACCTCGCTGTAACGGTAGCGGATCGCTTGCGACTCGAGGCTGAAACGGAGACGGAGGTGCTGAGGGCGAGGCTGGAGGAGGAAGCAAGAAAGAGAAGTGCACTGGAAGAGGAGCTGGAACAGAGGCAGAGGTGCGGGGTTGGGGGGGGGGGGGCAGAGGCCGGGCTGATTACTCAGGAATTCCGGGGCAAACACCTCAACGACCGGCCAGACCCCGAAAGAGTGTCACGGTGTGTTAGATACACTGTCCTTTCCCCCTCTGGGACAGTGTCACAGTGTGTTAGATACACTGTCCTTTCCCCCTTTGGGACAGTGTCACAGTGTGTTAGAAACACTGTCCTTTCCCCTTTGGGACAGTGTCACAGTGTGTTAGATACACTGTCCTTTCCCCCTCTGGGACAGTGTCACAGTGTGTTAGACACACTGTCCTTTCTCCCTCTGGGACAGTGTCACAGTGTGTTAGATACACTGTCCTTTCCCCCTCTGGGACCGGGTGTCACAGTGTGTTAGATACACTGCCCTTTCCCCCTCTGGGACAGTGTCACTGTGTGTTAGATACACTGTCCTTTCCCCCTCTGGGACAGTGTCACAGTGTGTTAGATACACTGTCCTTTCCGCCTCTGGGACAGTGTCACAGTGTGTTAGATACACTGTCCTTTCCCCCTCTAGGACAGTGTCACAGTGTGTTAGATACACTGTCCTTTCCCCCTCTGGGACAGTGTCACAGTGTGTTAGATACACTGTCCTTTCCCCCTCTGGGACCGGGTGTCACAGTGTGTTAGATACACTGTCCTTTCGCCCTCTGGGACAGTGTCACCGTGAGTTAGAAACACTGTCCTTTCCCCCTCTGGGACAGTGTCACTGTGTGTTAGATACACTGTCCTTTCCGCCTCTGGGACAGTGTCACTGTGTGTTAGATACACTGTCCTTTCCCCCTCTAGGACAGTGTCACAGTGTGTTAGATACACTGTCCTTTCCCCCTCTGGGACAGTGTCACAGTGTGTTAGATACACTGTCCTTTCCCCCTCTGGGACCGGGTGTCACAGTGTGTTAGATACACTGTCCTTTCCCCCTCTGGGACAGTGTCACCGTGAGTTAGAAACACTGTCCTTTCCCCCTCTGGGACAGTGTCACAGTGTGTTAGATACACTGTCCTTTCCGCCTCTGGGACAGTGTCACTGTGTGTTAGATACACTGTCCTTTCCCCCTCTAGGACAGTGTCACAGTGTGTTAGATACACTGTCCTTTCCCCCTCTGGGACAGTGTCACAGTGTGTTAGATACACTGTCCTTTCCCCCTCTGGGACCGGGTGTCACAATGTGTTAGATACACTGTCCTTTCCCCCTCTGGGACAGTGTCACCGTGAGTTAGAAACACTGTCCTTTCCCCCTCTGGGACAGTGTCACAGTGTGTTATATACACTGTCCATTCCCCTCTGGGACAGTGTCACAGTGTGTTAGATACACTGTCCTTTCCGCCTCTGGGACCGGGTGTTACAGTGTGTTAGATACACTGTCCTTTCCCCCTCTGGACAGTGTCACAGTGTGTTAGATACACTGTCCTTTCCCCCTCTGGGACAGTGTCACAGTGTGTTAGATACACTGTCCTTTCCCCCTCTGGGACTGGGTGGTACAGTGTGTTAGATACACTGTCCTTTCCCCCTCTGGGACTGGGTGTCACAGAGTGTTAGATACACTGTCCTTTCCCCCTCTGGGACCGGGACACACAGTGTGTTAGATACACTGTCCTTTCCCCCTCTGGGACCGGGTGTCACAGTGTGTTAGATATACTGTCCTTTCCCCCTCTGGGACAGTGTCACAGTGTGTTAGATACACTGTCCCTTCTCCCTCTGGGACAGTGTAACAGTGTGTTAGATACAGTGTCCTTTCCCCCTCTGGGATCGGGTGTCACAGTGTGTTAGATACACTGTCCTTTCCCCCTCTGGGACAGTGTCACAGTGTGTTAGATACACTGTCCTTTCCCCCTCTGGGACAGTGTCACAGTGTGTTAGATACACTGTCCTTTCCGCCTCTGGGACAGTGTCACAGTGTGTTAGATACACTGTCCTTTCCCCCTCTAGGACAGTGTCACAGTGTGTTAGATAGACTGTCCTTTCCCCCTCTGGGACAGTGTCACAGTGTGTTAGATACACTGTCCTTTCTCCCTCTGGGACCGGGTGTCACAGTGTGTTAGATACACTGTCCTTTCCCCCTCTGGGACAGTGTCACCGTGAGTTAGAAACACTGTCCTTTCCCCCTCTGGGACAGTGTCACAGTGTGTTATATACACTGTCCATTCCCCTCTGGGACAGTGTCACAGTGTGTTAGATACACTGTCCTTTCCGCCTCTGGGACCGAGTGTCACAGTGTGTTAGATACATTGTCCTTTTCCCCTCTGGGACAGTGTTACAGTGTGTTAGATACACTGTCCATTCCCCTCTGGGACAGTGTCACAGTGTGTTAGATACACTGTCCTTTCCGCCTCTGGGACCGAGTGTCACAGTGTGTTAGATACATTGTCCTTTCCCCCTCTGGACAGTGTCACAGTGTGTTAGATACACTGTCCTTTCCCCCGCTGGGACCGGGTGTCACAGTGTGTTAGATACACTGTCCTTTCCCCCTCTGGGACAGTGTCACAGTGTGTTAGATACACTGTCCTTTCACCCTCTGGGACTGGGTGTCACAGTGTGTTAGATACACTGTCCTTTCACCCTCTGCGACAGTGTCACAGTGTGTTAGATACACTGTCCTTTCCCCCTCTGGGACTGGGTGTCACAGTGTGTTAGATACACTGTCCTTTCCCCCTCTGGGACTGGGTGTCACAGTGTGTTAGATACACTGTCCTTTCCCCCTCTAGGACAGTGTCACAGTGTGTTCGATGCACCGTCCTTTCCCCCTCTGGGACAGTGTCACAGTGTGTTAGATACACTGTCCTTTCCCCCTCTGGGACCGGGTGTCACAGTGTGTTAGATACACTGTCCTTTCTCCCTCTGGGACAGTGTCACAGTGAGTTAGAAACACTGTACGTTCCCCCTCTGGGACAGTGTCACAGTGAGTTAGATACAGTGTCCTTTTCCCCTCTGGGACAGTGTTACAGTGTGTTAGATACACTGTCCTTTCCCCCTCTGGACAGTGTCACAGTGTGTTAGATACACTGTCCTTTCCCCCTCTGAGACTGGGTGTTACAGTGTGTTAGATACACTGTCCTTTCCCCCTCTGGGACACTGTCACTGTGTGTTAGATACACTGTCCTTTTCCCCCTCTGGAACCGGGTGTCACAGTGTGTTAGATACACTGTCCTTTCCCCCTCTGGGACAGTGTCACAGTGTGTTAGATACACTGTCCTTTCCCTCTCTGGGACAGTGTCACAGTGTGTTAGATACACTGTCCTTTCCCCCTCTGGACCGGGTGTCACAGTGTGTTAGATACACTGTCCTTTCCCTCTCTGGGACAGTGTCACAGTGTGTTAGATACACTGTCCTTTCCCTCTCTGGGACAGTGTCACAGTGTGTTAGATACACTGTCCTTTCCAACTCTGGGACAGTGTCACAGTGTGTTAGATACACTGTCCTTTCCCTCTCTGGGACAGTGTCACAGTGTGTTAGATACACTGCCCTGTTGAAGATTCTCTGTGTTTGTTTCCCAATAAAGGTGTGCTGTTGATGTGGTCGATGGGCAGGAGGACCAAACCCTTTCTGATTCTATAGTAGACGGGCTTCACGGACCTAATGGGATCACGTACACTCCTCACCTGGATTCCAAACACTTGAGCGGCAGACCCTTACCCACAGAGGTAAGACCCAACACCCTCCTATCCTGAATCTTCCCAGTTTCAAATGTCAGCAATTGCAACTAATTTGCTCCATCACTCGTTTTCCTCACTCACTCTCTGTTTGTTATCAGCGTGGATGTACAGTGGGAGCGTCGCACTGCCGGTGGGTCAGTACTGAGGGAGCGCCGCACTGTCAGAGGGTCAGTACTGAGGGAGTGCCGCACTGTCAGAGGGTCAGTACTGAGGGAGCGCCGCACTGTCAGAGGGTCAGTACTGAGGGAGCGTCGCACTGTCAGAGGGTCAGTACTGAGGGAGTGAGGCACTGTCAGAGGGCCAGTACTGAGGTAGCGCCGCACTGTCAGAGGGTCAGTACTGAGGGAGCTCCGCACTGTCAGAGGGTCAGTACTGAGGGAGCGCCACACTGTCAGAGGGTCAGTACCGAGGGAGCGTCGCACTGTCAGAGGGTCAGTACTGAGGGAGCGTCGCACTGTCAGAGGTTCAGCACTGAGGGAGTGCCGCACTGTCAGAGGGTCAGCACTGAGTGAGTGCCGCACTGTCAGAGGGTCAGTACTGAGGGAGTGCCGCACTGTCAGAGGGTCAGCACTGAGTGAGTGCCGCACTGTCAGAGGGTCAGTACTGAGGGAGTGCCGCACTGTCAGAGGGTCAGTACTGAGGGAGCACCGCACTGTCAGAGAATCAGTACTGAGGGAGTGCCGCACTGTCAGAGGGTCAGTACTGAGGGAGCGTTGCACTGTCAGAGGGTCAGTACTGAGGGAGCGTCGCACTGTCAGAGGGTCAGCACTGAGGGAGTGCCGCACTGTCAGAGGGTCAGTACTGAGGGAGCGTTGCACTGTCAGAGGGTCAGTACTGAGGGAGCGTCGCACTGTCAGAGGGTCAGTACTGAGGGAGTGCCGCACTGTCAGAGGGTCAGTACTGAGGGAGTGTCGCACTGTCAGAGGGTCAGTACTGAGGGAGCGTCGCACTGTCAGAGGGTCAGTACTGAGGGAGTGCTGCACTGTCAGAGGGTCAGTACTGAGGGAGTGCCGCACTGTCAGAGGGTCAGTACTGAGGGAGCGCCGCACTGTCGGAGGGTCAGTACTGAGGGAGCACCGCACTGTCAGAGGGTCAGTACTGAGCGAGCGCCGCACTGTCAGAGGGTCAGTACTGAGGGAGTGCCGCACTGTCAGAGGGTCAGTACTGAGGGTGTGCCGCACTGTCGGAGGGTCAGTAGTGAGGGAGTGTCGCACTGTCAGAGGGTCAGTACTGAGGGAGCGCCGCACTGTCAGAGGGTCAGTACTGAGCGAGCGTCGCAATGCCGGAGGGTCAGTACTGAGTGAGCGTCGCACTGTCGGAGGGCCAGTACTGAGGGAGTGCCGCACTGTCGGAGGGTCAGTACTGAGGGAGCTCCGCACTGTCAGAGGGTCAGTACTGAGGGAGTGCCGCACTGTCGGAGGGTCAGTACTTTGGGAGTGCCGCACTGTCAGAGGGTCAGTACTGAGGGAGTGCCGCACTGTCGGAGGGTCAGTACTGTGGGAGCGCCGCACTGTCAGAGGGTTTGTACTGAGGGAGCGCCGCACTGTCCGAGGGTCAGTACTGAGGGAGCGCTGCACTGTCAGAGGGTCAGTACTGAGGGAGCGCCGCACTGTCAGAGGGTCAGTACTGAGGGAGCGCCGCACTATCAGAGGGTCAGTACTAGGGAGCACCGCACTGTCAGAGGGTCAGTACTGAGGGAGCGCCACACTGTCAGAGGGTCAGTACTGAGGGAGTGCCGCACTGTCAGAGGGTCAGTACTGAGGGAGTGCTGCACTGTCAGAGGGTCAGTACTGAGGGAGTGCCGCACTGTCAGAGGGTCAGTACTGAGGGAGCGCCACACTGTCAGAGGGTCTGCACCAAGACAGAATGTGAGTAAGAGAGAAATAGCTGGAGAGAGAGAGATAGCACGGTAGCACAGTGGTTAGCACAATTGCTTCTCAGCTCCAGGATCCCAGGTTCGAATTCCGGCTCGGGTCACTGTCTGTGCCGACTCTGCTCGTTCTCCCCGTGTCTGCGTGGGTTTCCTCCGGGTGCTCCTGTTTCCTCCCACAAGTCCCGAAAGACGTGCTGTCAGGTGAATCGGACATTGTGAATTCTCCCTCTGTGTACCCGAACAGGCGTCGGAGTGTGGCGACGAGGAGATTTTCACAGTAACTTCATTGCAGTGTTAATGTATGCCTACTTGTGACAATAAAGATTATTCTTCGAAAGAAAAAGGCCAGTGAGTCTGAGACAGAGAGAGACAGGGCGGAAGAGAGAGACTGAGAGAGAGATAGAAACAGAGAGGGGGACAGAGCGAGAGAGAGGGACCGAGAGGGAGACAGATTGAGGGACTGAGAGGGAGACAGATTGAGGGACCGAGAGGGAGACAGATTGAGGGGCCGAGAGGGAGACAGATTGAGGGACCGAGAGGGAGACAGATTGAGGGACCGAGAGAGAGACACATTGAGGGACCGAGAGGGAGACAGATTGAGGGACCGAGAGGGAGACAGATTGAGGGGACCGAGAGGGAGACAGATTGAGGGACCGAGAGGGAGACAGTTTGAGGAGCCGAGAGGGAGACAGATTGAGGGGCCGAGAGGGAGACAGATTGAGGGATCCAGGCAGTCAGCAGAGGAGAGAGTTGATCTGGCCGTTGGCTGCATTTCAGTTATAATTTGACCCACCTCCTCCTCAATTCCCCTCCACAGCGACTCTCGCATTCAGAATCGCCAGGCTCTGGGCCAGATATTGCATTAGTGCGACAGACCGTAAAAACAGCTGGATCTCCCACGCTCCACTGGGAATGTGGAATCCAGCTCAACGTTCCCAGGGTTCTCCCGGGAACAGATTGCTCCGAAAAACACAAAATAACGAGCTTCAAAAGAGAGAGAGAGTGTCAAAGGGAGGGGGGTGCGGTGGGGGGGGGGGGGAGAAAGAGAGAGAGTGTGTCAGAGGGAGGAGGGGAAAGAGAGAGTGTCAGAGGGAGGAGGGGAAAGAGAGAGTGTCAGAGGGAGGGGAGAGAGAGAGAGAGTGTGTCAGAGGGAAGGGGAGAGAGAGAGTGTGACAGAGGGAGAGAGAGAGAGAGTGTGTCAGAGGGAGGGGAGAGAGAGAGAGTGTGTCAGAGGGAGGGGGTAAAGAGAGAGAGAGTGTGTCAGAGGGAGGGGAGAGACAGAGTGTGTGTCGGAGGGAAGGGGGAGAGAGAGAGTGTGACAGAGGGAGAGAGAGAGAGAGAGTGTGTCAGAGGGAGGGGGAAAGAGAGAGAGAGTGTGTCAGAGGGAGAGAGAGAGAGAGTGTGCCAGAGGGAGAAAGGGAGAGAGACTGTCAGGGGGAGAAAGAGAGTGTGTCAGGGGGAGGGGGTAAAGAGAGAGAGAGTGTGTCAGAGGGAGGGGAGAGAGAGAGAGTGTGTCAGAGGGAAGGGGGAGAGAGAGAGTGTGACTGAAGGAGAAAGAGAGAGAGAGTGTGTCAGAGGGAGGAGGGAGAGAGAGAGAGAGTGTCAGAGGGAGAAAGGGAGAGAGACTGTCAGGGGGAGAAAGAGAGAGTGTGTCAGGGGGAGGGGGGTAAAGAGAGAGAGAGTGTGTCAGAGGGAGGGGAGAGAGAGAGAGTGTGTCAGAGGGAGGGGGAGAGCGAGTGTGTCAGAGGGAGGAGAGGAAAGAGAGAGAGAGTGTGTCAGGGGGTGAAAGAGAGAGAGAGTGTGCCAGAGGGAGGGGGTAAAGAGAGAGAGAATGTGTCAGAGGGAGAAGGAGAGAGAGAGAGAGAGTGTGTCAAGGGGAGAAAGAGAGAGAAAGTGTGCCAGAGGGAGAAGAGGAAAGAGAGAGAGAGTGTGCCAGAGGGAGAAGAGGAAAGAGAGAGAGAGTGTGTCAGAGGGAGAAGGGAGAGAGAGAATTGCGGGAGAGAGAGATAGAAAATGCATTGTAGAGAGAGAAGGAGAGCGATAAAGAGAGATATTGTCAGAGGGAGATGTCATAATATACACCAGTATATCATGGTGCAGACACACACTGATGGACACACAGTGGGACCAATCAACACACACAACACCGCAGCCAATCACCAGTTAGAGCACACTCGCTATAAAGACAGGGGGCATCAGTTTTCCCGCTCATTCGGGAGGCAGCCTCCTACAAGGACAGAGCTTACAGCTGACAGCACAGATCGTCACCATGCGCTGAGTGCATAGACTGGTTAGGACAAGGCATAGGTCTTTAGTTTAATCTAACATCATGTTAACCCACAGTGAAAGTATGCTAAACAGTTTCTAACTTAATAAAATAGTGTTGTACTATTTTAACTGTTGGTGGTCTGTATGTGTCCCACGGATCCAGAGCACCCAACACATCAGGAGAGGGGTAAATGAGAGAGTGAGAGTGTCAGGGGAGAGGGGGAGAGAGAGAGTGTCATATGGAGTGGGGGAGACAGAGAGTGTGTCAGAGGGAGAGACAGTTGGGGGAGAAAGAGAGAGTTTCGGACAGAGAGGGGGAAGTGAGAGAGAAAGAAGAGATGGGGCAGAGAAAGAGTGTCAGAAGGAGAGGGGGAGAGAGAGAGTCAGAAGGAGAGGGGGAGAGAGAGAGTCAGAGGGAGAGGGAGGATCAGAGTGTGTCAGAGGGCGAGGGGAGTGAGAATGTTAAAGGGACAGGGGGGGAGAGAGTGTCAGAGGGAGAGGGGGAGCGAGAGGCTGTCTCTCTTCCTCCCTCTCTCTCTCTGTCTGTCTCTCTCTCCCTCTCTCTCTGTCTGTCTCTCTCTCCCTCTCTCTCTGCCTGTCTCTCTCTGTCTCTCTCTCCCTCTCTCTGTCTGTCTCTCTGTGTCTCTCTCTCCCTCTCTCTCCCTCTCTCTGACTCTTTCTCTTTCTCCCCCCCTTCTTCTCTCTGTCTGTCTGTCTCTCTCTCTCCCTCTCTCTCTGTCTGTCTCTCTCTGACTCTCTCTCCCTCTCTCTCTCTCTCCCGCTCTCTATATCTGTCTCTCTCTCTGTCTTTCTCTCTCTCCCTCTCTCTGTGTCTGTCTCTTTCTCTCCCTGTTTGTCTCTCTCTCTTTCTCTCTCTCTCTCTCTGTTTCCCTCCCTCTCTCTTCCTCCCTCTCTCTCTGTCTCTCTCTCTGTCTCTCTCGGACTCTCTCTCTCCCTCCCTCTCTCTCTGTCTGTCTGTCTCTCTCTCTCTCTCTCCCTCTCTGTCTCCCTCCCTCTCTCTCCCTCCCTCTCTCTCTGTCTCTCTCCGGCTCTCTCTCTCCCTCCCTCTCTCTCTGTCTGTCTGTCTCTCTCTCTCTCTCTCTCCCTCTCTCTGTCTCCCTCCCCCTCTCCCTCCCTCTCTCTCTGTCTCTCTCTCTGTCTCTCTCCGACTCTCTCTCTCCCTCCCTCTCTCTCTGTCTGTCTGTCTCTCTCTCTCTCTCTCTCCCTCTCTCTGTCTCCCTCCCTCTCTCTCCCTCCCTCTCTCTCTGTCTCTCTCTATGTCTCTCTCCAGCTCTCTCTCTCCCTCCCTCTCTCTCTGTCTGTCTGTCTGTCTCTCTCTCTCTCTCTCCCTCTCTCTGTCTCCCTCCCCCTCTCTCCCTCCCTCTCTCTCTGTCTCTCTCTATGTCTCT